>NC_083493.1:18007048-18200490 GCF_905332965.1 Bombus pascuorum
TTGATATATACCGAGAATAGTTTTCAAACAAAAATTTACATCTCTGGAGAGAGAGAGGGGGGGAGGGAGAGAGAAAGAGAGAGAGCATGCGCGGAAAGGAGCGAAAGAGAGGGAGAGAACGAGAGAGAGAAAGCGCGAAGTAGCTTCGATTCTTGAACACTCGTACCGATAATGCATAAATGATTGCTACATGACTTGTGATACGTTTACCGCTGGTTACTACCGAGACTTCCTAGCCGGCCCTACGACAGGATCGGCACCACTAGTTCACTCACGCACACGATTCAACATTTATACCGATTTATTACGGATTTATTGATTAATCGAATTATTACGTACGCGATTAAATTATTAGATGAAAAGTATTTACAAGAGAGATTAACGAGAACGAACAAACGACAAACAAAAAGAAGTAATAATAATTGCGAAACACGCAAAACGTTGCAGACTAATTAACGGTGTGAATGCGCACACGAGGCTAGGACGAGGCTAGCTACCTAAATCCCACGTTCGCTCTTCGGACTAAAAAACACACGCGCGCGCGAGCGCGCGCACACACACAAACACAAAACACGCGCGCGACCCAATCGTATTCACCCGCCCCGATTACGAGAATTACTATATTAACCCCTCAAATAAAAAATGTACATACAATTGCAACGTTTATAGTGTTGTTTCTTAACCCTCTTTCATCCCCTACCGACATCTACCCTCGTCCCTACCTTTCTCGTTCTACGTTACATCGCGTTTCTTCGTTCCGTACCGTAATAAGTAACAGATTTTCTTCATATCAATGTATATCGTTAACTTACGCTTCGCCACTTACTTACGATATTATCTGACGAATGGCGGAGATATTTTTTTTTTTTTTTTTTTTATAGGTGAGTGGGAACTTGCTCTGTACGCTATAACAATCCTATTGTATTTAATTATTCTTACTTATAATCGACATACGTATAAAGTTGGTTTCCAATTTTTCTAACGTACGTATTTTGCGTTCGAATTTATATCATCGCAGAAATATGCAATTTGACGGAAGATTATTAATTCAAAATATACTCTTAATACACATATCGTTGATAGAGGACGAAGCTTGTCCAAAATACTTGTATCAATATGTATCTCGTGCGTTGCATGTCAACGCTGTGAATATTTACGCAAGAAATAAATGTTCCTCTAAGTGTACACACCCACGTAATAATAAGGTACATACATACAGGTAGATGTACGCGTTTCAATTTAATTTCATTTCATAACAGTATCGTTACGCGAAACTGCAAGTTAACGGGCAATTATTGATTCGTAATATGATTAAAAAAAAAAAAAACAAAAAAACAAAAAAACAAAAGAAAAGAACGAAAAGAAAAAGAAAAGGTACTCGTTTCAGGCGTTAGCTTGTTGAAAATGTTTGCGTCGATGATTTAAAGCGTTGCGAACGAATTTCAAATAACAATTCGTAGGTGTACATAAATACACGATGTATCGCTATCGCTGAATATTATACGAGCGAACACTGTATTATGGTCACCTAGTCACCTAAATCGCCTAAACATCGTCGCAAAAATCGCGTTGTCGCGGCGAAAATTTGTCCATAGAATTACGTACGAACGTAATAATTTGCTCCGCGGGCACTTAGGATCCGGTCCATCCTCTAGTACTCTGCAAGAACGAGAGGAGGCCATAACTCGCGAGAAAACCATTCCCAATATCCGCTCCTCCTCCGTGCCGGTCCTACCGATAAAGTTCACAAAATCGAAGATAATTCGGAGCTCTTCGAAACCCGCCGCCCTCTGATCCTTATCCACGGATCGCTAAACGAGCGATGCCTACACGTAGCTGCGGGCAATCGGCTGTCACCCGGATTGATGAGTAGTCGAAAGTTCCGAAACAATTATTGTTATTCTGATTACATAATAAGCCGAACGTTAACGTCGACCGGGTCCTGGGAGGGACGCTTCTACCAAGCGGAGGGAAAGGGATAGTTGCTGGATGCATGACAGGAATCGGGTAAGGGAGAGAAAAGAAGAACAAGGGTGGGTGTGTCGGTATGCGTGAGAATACGGTAAGCGCGCGCGGCCGTGTGTGTGCGAGTTGGAAAAAGGTTGAAGGGAGGGTCTGTAAGAAGAAGCGAGGAACGGCGAAGGTGGGACGGACGGAAGAAGATGGAGGATCGAACGAGTTCAAAGGAGGAGGTAGAGAAGAGAAGAGAGCCGAATCTGAAGGAGTGTAAGCATAATTCCGAAGGGACTCGGGCCAGGAAGGCCAGTTCCGCGAATTCGCGTAATCGATTCCGTCATGTCGCGGACCACCCGGGCACGGTCCTAATAAATAAGTAATACGTCGGTTGAACCGAAAGATCAGGATTCCGGGAGGGGCGCGGGCCAACAAGATGCATTGTATGCCGAGAGCGAAACGCGTGCACTTTTCGGCTCGAGGAGTGTCCCTCTCGCGACTCGCTTGCTCTCTTTCTCTTAGTTTTACATCTTCCTCTTTACCGTGTGTATTGTACACCGGGAGATCGCTGCGACGGTAATCGTCGTTTCAACACCTTGCGCTCTAACGATTTCGGGATTGGCACGCGCAATTAATCACCGGACACCTCGTCGTTGCGCCGGGATCGGCATATTATTTCGCACGGTCCACGCATAAACGTACCTGCACGATGATGATTTATTCGTACCGGCGATTTATTTGCTACCGGAAACGGCCAAACGATACGTGATATCGATGTTCTTGTCTAGCTTGTTTAAACGCTTTGACACAGATACTCGATAATTTTGATCTTTCGAAACTAGATCGATCTCGAATCTAACGAACGAAGATTATCACGAACGAACGAACGAAGAGGCAAAGAGCCAAAAGTACGACGTTGTCTTTTTAATTTTATCATTTGACGTTAGAAATTGATTTATAAAGGAAAGATGTTAAACCATGTCGAACAGAGTTCGTGAATATCAGTGGACGATACAAACACGATGATCGAGCACAGTTCTCGTTATAGCGGTATATAACATTTAATAGATGGGACAAATCCGCGTATAGGATTTATTCCTTGGTTTTTTTTTTGACGAACATGTTAGTTTGCACGAATATCTACTGTCTAGCAATAAAAAATGATTCGATATGTACACACAGATAGACGAACGTGCCATTACCTATGCTTTCCAACCTCACGACGAATCGATGTATAGTAAGTCGGATAATGCGGGTATAATTAAAACTGTTCGAAGGACGAGACTGGCGGAGAAACTTGGAAGATGAAATACAGCCGACCGGGCAATGTTACATCCTACACGCGCGAATTCTCGCGAATTTCTACGGTCTTTGCAACACCGCGCTCAAACTATTTTGAAGGGGCCTATAAATACGGACATACCGGGACGCAATACGCGACAAATGTACCGAGACGGGATGTTTATGTTGCGTGTTTGGTCGAACAGCCGTGAAATATTTTATTTAGTAAGATTTCTTGCCGCGTCGATCGATCATCCTCGTCCGAAGCTATGACGAGCCAATCTTTGACGAAGCGCGTCAACGATTACGTATTCGACGTTCTCTTATAATTATAGGAATTTTCATTTACTTATACGCTGCAAGTACAAATACTGTATAAAAACGGAACATTCGATGAGGAATACCATTCGTAGTAAGGAAACATTTTATATAAATGCAAGCATGCATAACGTAAAGTCTTTTTCTCTTTTTTTTTCTTTTTCTTTTTCTTTTTTTTTTTTTTTTTTTTTTTTTTTTTTTTTTTTTTTTTTTTAGTAATACTTGCAATATTAATATCGATACCAGTAATTTAACGACGGTAATATCGATATAATATATTCACGCGGTATATTGTACGCAGTTACATTTTACGATTATTGACGTAGTTTCGTAATACCAAATAATTTTAATTTTAATTTTACTAAATAAGTTTCGTCGTTTACATGATAATTATATTTTCAACGTTTTCAGAGAAACGTAAGCCTAACAATGAATTTATTTTCGTGAGATAATAAACGGTGAGACTGAGTAGAAAATATTTTTTATTGTAAAACTGAGCTTTATTATCTGTTTTAACATGTTATTTCAACGTACGTATTTCACTAATTGGGATATGGTAATTGATGAACCAGGGGGATATTAAAACAATACTGGATACGTGTTTCCAAAGCTTTCACGAGGACATTAAAGTGAGCCAGATATGATTATCTTTCATATTGTATGTTAAATTGCACGGGGAAATTAAAACTTTTAATGAAATGCCAGCTAATTAAAAAGAGAAAAAAACATATATATGTATGTATGTATGTGTGTGTGTACGCACGCGCGCGCGCCCGAACGCATGTATATGCATGTGTATGCATGTGTATGCATACGTGTATGTATGTATAGGTTCTACTCGGAAATCTGCCGAAGCGAACTTTCAAGAAAAGTTTAAAATTACAAAATAATTTGAACGAATGCGAGCTAATTTCCGTGGATTGTTTCAGCAATGTATGGCATTCTTCTACTTCTGGCTCGCTCTATATTAATTCAAAATTACCACGAGAGGGAAACCCGTTGGTAAAAAGAACAACGAATAAAAGCAAGCGGTCATACCTTCGATATATTTGCACAAGTTTGAAAAGTTAATGTAATTAAGACGATTAAGGGAGAAGTAAATCTATTACGTTAGAGTAAAAACTATTATTTCCGGCGTTGCTGTTTCGTTAGGCAGACGTAACAACTAGAGGTAGAAGAAAGTGGAAATCGAACGAGAAGAAGGGCGAAATAGATTACGATCAGACGGAAACGTGGTGTCGATCGAGGGAAACGAGTAACAACGAATTTGATAGGTCACGTTACGGAGCAACAGGGAAGAATACAGCTATAATACATACGCGTATACCTGTACACGCTCCAAATAAGATCTCAGGTTGCCAGTGTGACACCCGAGTACACGAAAGGTGAGATTTTCTTGCACTGTTATACGGTAACACTTGGACCGCGTAACACTTGGAAGGTGTCGGCAGGTCCTTCGGCCAGGGTCACTATCGCGAAGCGGTGAACAGCGAACGCAGAGTAGGTCTTCGTCGTGCAAACAACAGCTGTAGAGAAGAAAAACGGCATTCGTGCGAGTTACGTGTAAACTCGATACTTGGGTGGATCATCGGAACCTGACATTCGCGGCTCGACGATGGCTAGTTCGATCCAAAGCCCCGTTCGGATTAGTCAAACTAATTGAATTTAAGCTGCCTGAAACTTATGTTTATACAAGTTAAATTACACGACTCGAAGTCGTTTTAATTGCACTACAGCGAATCGAAGCGTTACTCGATTAAAATTTAAACGCTACTATCACGGCTTCAGCTGCAAGGCAGCATAAATATGATTCGTATCTTCGTATCGTCGACTAATTATATTTCTATCGCGGAAAACGAAAGCGATTAAGAAAGAAACTTGGAAAGTTTATATCGAAATCCTTTATATCGTTATAATACCATATATATATATCATATATCATATATCGTTGCCTGTACTTGACTCGTTTTTAGATAAAACCTGCTTATACCACTTCGCCTCTACCGAACTCCTCGTTTGTTCCAATAAGTTGTGGCTAGCCGATAGTTCTCTCTTGCAACTAGTTTATCGTACGCGTACGCGTATGTACATGTATTCTCGTTGATCGATAACTATGTCTATTTGCGATCGTGTATACCTTTCGTCGTGTTTATTCGAATCATTATGAAACGAAGAATTTTCATTGCCCTCTCTCTCTCTCTCTCTCTCTCTCTCTGACCCAAAAAGTATGGATACAACGGAACCTCTCAAGACGAGCAGCTCGTTTAATTTGCTCGCGTAGAACTTTCCTTCGTTTTAACGTTTCTTAAATGGAATAATACCAACTTGACGAATAACGAATGAAAATTGCTTCGAATATCACGGTGCGTATTAATAGTTATATATTATAATCCTCGATATCGATGAATTCTTATTTTATGCGAAGAAACGAAATAAGGGAAATCGCGTTGTTATCGATACGATTAATCGTTATGTTCGTATTCCATTCGTAACCCATTCAACGACGCTGACATAGAAAGCGTTTCGAGTAAAAATTTACGTTTCTTGAATGTTTCGAAGATACTTATCTGACATCCGTATTCCACGAAACGCGCCTTAAAATATACGTTGGTAACGTTCGCATTATCTCGTCTTGAAGTACAAAAATTCTTATCAGCGAGAAAGATCGTGCAATTAAAACGCGTCATTGTCCCTTTGAGAGGTCGATGCGACGTGCGATTAGAAGAACAGATTCGCGTTCGCTGAATACAGAAATTTCATAGCGAAACATTTGCAAGAACGGTGGCGGTTCCTAAGGTTCGTCTCGCCAGCAACAAGCTCGAGTTTCACAATTTTGTTGACCCGCGGTAGCCTTTGACTTTTTAAAACAAAAATGAAAGGACTTGGTCGCGTTTCGCTCTATACCCAACGATTTAACGAGCTGCTTCGTCTCCGACGACGAAGAACAACGTGCGAAACAACCCGGAGGATACGTCTGACGCGTCGCTTCGTAGCGTGATTTCAATAACACGAAACGCATAGCGTTAATAATAAAGTAAAGTAAGAGAAGTTTGGTTCGTGTAGTTGATACGCAACCGGGATCGTGACATACGGATAACGTCCGGTCTAACCGCTGCTCGTGGGAACGTATTTTTCGCGTTTTTATTTACCATCGAATCGGCGAAAAGAAAATAAAAGAATACAGGGATGCGTTCGATTGAAATTTATGCGAGAGCCCGGTAGAGAGTGAAGGTAACGTGGACAACACATGTATACTTACGTAAGTACGTACATGGTACGCGGCTCTTATCTCAGCCCTTTACGACCGTCCAATTGCCCTCTCTCTCTCTCTCTCTCTCTCTCTCAAGACTTAAGACATGCAACAAAATTTAGGATACCTCGGAATAGAGCTGACAGCACGCGTCTCTTTTATCCCTTTTATCCCTTTTATCCCTTGGTTAAATGTCTCTCTTTATATTTAGTTTTTGCTCGACAAATATTTATTGACAAATATAGAAAATGATCGAAGAAAAATGAAGAACTTGACAAACTTTCGATAGATACAGATTGCTACTAATCGTAATTAATATTACATGTATGACGCAATATAATTTATCGTATCGTATCGATCGGCGTAATATCATGTACAGTAGGAAGATAGAGTTATTTAAGAGCGCGTTAAGATAAATCTCTTTCGAGTAACTTACTGTTAGCGTGGGTGAACATCGATGGTAAGGAATAAGAGTTGCCTCGAGTTTATCAAAATCTTACCAAAAATAAATTGTCCCGTGGATAAATAAAAGGTATTTACGACGGTTTCATCGCGTAACAAGATACCGATTGCACCAAGCTTTAATCTTTGTGACTTTTCATATATACGTGTGTGTCTTAACGTCTATGTGAAATAAGACGAAGAAATAAAATACAGTTAGAATACAGTTAAATTAAGAAATAACATTTAATAAGCAATAAATCGCTAATACGTTTGATAACCCTGTATCGTTGATAAACGGGAAAATATCATCCTTGTGTACCGATGAAACTGCAAGATATAATTAATACGAGATTCGCGATCGTATAGACATTACTTTATTTCGAATAGTTACCATAAAGAAAGATCGAAATATCTGGACAGATTGGCTTTCGAAACATTCTCGCAACCTCCAAGAATAACATGTAAAACGATAGCATTTCGCTTTATTACGCTCATCAGCCACGTTTATATACATCGGTAACGATACGTTTATTACGAAGGATAATTCTTCTTGATAACGAGGTTTTCTACCACGAAAGAAAGCAGAAGAAAAGAATAGAAAAGAAAAGAAATGGAAGGAAAAGAAAAGAAAAGAAAAGAAAGGAAATGAAGAGAAAAGAAAAGCAAAGAGAGGAAAAGTAAAACAAAATGATCACAAAATTAACCAGTATATCTTTTCGTAGGAATTGCCATTTAAACACGCAATTGCTAATTTACTAATTCGCAATAACGGTTGGAGGAAACTTGTTTCTCGGTAAGAGGTACAATCGTTTGAGATTTAAATCATGCGATAAACTTCGCTTACTCGCTTAAAGCGCGACGCCGGAAGTAAATATATAAAGAGCAATAATGTCGTAAGACGATCAGAGCGAACGTATGAATTACAGGGAATTCGGAAGCAATCGATCTTAACTCGCGATCGTGAAGTCTGATTTGATTTTGATCAGCCTACAAAAACACATTGCCTCCATATGTAAGACGCGGAGCACAATGTTACAGGTATAGATCATCGACGTCCGCACATATCCTCGGGCTGCCAAAATGACCACCAAAAGACTTTCAACTTCAACTTCTTTAAAGCGAAGCCGTTATTTATTGCGGCCGGCCGTTTCGATAACGAAACTTTGGACCCAATATATGGGCGATCACGGAATATCCACCATTTTGTTGCCCTGAACCAGTCCGGTGAAAGAAAAGAAAGAAAGAAAGAAAGAAAGAAAAGAAAAAAAGAAAAAGAAAAGAAAAGAAAAGAAAAGAAAGAAAGAAAAAATAAAAGAGTAAAAAGGAAAATATCAGAAGAAGGCAATTAAGCCGGAAACAGACAAGTGGTGGAAAAAAGTTAACGGAGACTATGTGTATGTTCTCGAGATTGAAATTACTCGAGCACTCGCCGGCGACAGCCCTGCAACTTTGTTGTCTCTGTATGTATTTTCAGTGAAATTAATTGCTCGAGATCCGAATAAAATCAAATTTATCTTCTGGAATCACGCGAGCAACTAACGGTACTTTTCATTCTGTTCTGCACATTGTACAACTTCGTCTATATAAGGTGAACATTTAAACAATCATGTTATTAGGCGTTTTTGAACTAACGTTAAAATAAATACCTACGGATAAATCAAAGCTAAAACTAGAATATAATTTTTACATTTTCGTTGGATTCAGACGATACGCACTGACAATACGACGAGTATTATTTACCAAGGGTAACGTTAGCGTACTCGCAAGCACGAAAAACAGACGAAACGAACGAAACGAACGAAACGACAAGAATCATCGTACGAATATTAGAATATTTACAAAGTCTGCTAACGATCCGTATCGAGGATTCCCGCTGAAATCGACAGGAGAGGAACGATTTCGTTCGAGGTAGCCCTTTCGTTTGACTGCATTTTCCATGTAGGTTCATAAACGATACATAGCACGATGTAAAGTACTTACGTGTACGATGAAACGACCACAACTCGAGACTCGCTGTGACCATGTTGTAACAAAGTTATACAATACAGCGAGCGGTTAGGACGATAACAGCTACTCAAATATCTACAAAGGATTTTTCGATGGCGCAAAAGAAAAAAAGAGAAAGAGACACGGGTATAACGTTAAAAGGACCGATCGGAACGACAACTCAGCCAAAAGCGATACCCAATGGAAGCCGTATCACAGCTGTTTTTATCCCTTCTTACCATTTTGCTTCGCCGAACAATTCCTTCTTTCCTATCGTTCCTTTTTCGGTACGAGTCTATTCGGAACCCGATCCTGTTTAAATACGTGTCCCTTTTTACGAATTACGTTACACTGTTACGTAACGAACGTGGTTCCGCATTACGCGAATAACTCGATGCACGCGTCTGCATTGATCGGAAGCTTCTTCGCGCAAAATTAGAGCGCGGGAACTTGTATGAAAAAAAGTCGTTGCGTTCGTGCGGCTTGCTTGTCGTATACGACGATCATGCTTGGATCGTTGTTCCTTCGTAATCACCCAGCTTTCATAGTGTTTAGCTATCGCAACGAACGATATAAAAACATCGTTGGTCTATTAACCCTGAATATTAAAGTTTCACGATTTTCCACGCGGCAGGATCGAATGGACAAGAGAGAATCATAAAAATGGCCGCGCGTAAATTTATACTTGGACCGTGTTCGACGGCGATGTTTACCAAAAAGAAAGACGAACGGTGTCAAACTCGATGTAACATGACAATGTCGATATAACGTTTCGGACAGTCATATTCTTTGGCCGACGTATCGGCCGTTTATGGGCGGTCGGTAGACCATCGAGCGTAAGTACAATATCGCTGACACAGTTGAATGGCAAGACTGTGAGAGAGCACGGGGAAAGAAGCGATTACCGAAAAAGGCTGATCTCGATGAACCGCTGCACCGTTACCGATTACACGAGATACATGGTGCTCCTTCTGGTAACAATATATGATGTATTCATAAGGATGTACACCTACACGATATGCAACGCCTGCACCAGCATATTCGTCTCTTGATGTTCGCTACACGCGGTGTGGCGCGGCACGGCGCGGCGCGGCGCGGCGGCCGGGCTCGAGCATGCACCGATGAAGCGTGTGGAGCCGAAGAGAACGAGCTCAGGCGGAAAGAAAGAGAAAGAGAGAAAGGGCGAAAGAGAGAAAGAGAGAAAGAGAGAAAGAGGAAGAGAAAGAAAAAGAGAAAGAGAAAGAGGAAAAGAAAGAGAAAGAGAAAGAGTTATATACACGTACGACGTACGGTCACCCTGCGATCGACTCACGGGAGTAAAGGTTTTACCGATGGCATACCCCATACACGCAGAGAGTAGCATATAGCCAGAGGTTCCCACACTGTAAGCCATGATTTATTGGCCTGCCACCCGCCAGACCTGCTGTCATCATCGTCCCATGGTTGGTCCAAGATACAGCGAAGCGTACCGTATATAACTTCCCTTTCTGCACGATCTTCGCGCCATATCAACTCCTTCTTTCCTCGCACCCCGGCGAAACAGGAAGGTCTCGTTCGATGCCGCTCTAAAACCGTCCATCCACCTTGTTTTACCTTATGTAGCCCGATATCTACCTATATATCTCTCTCTCTCTCTCTCTGTGTCTCTCTGTCTCTCTCTCTCTCTCTCTCTCTCTCTCTCTCTCTCTCTCTCTCTCTCTTCGTTATTTAATAATTACCTCTTTCTTATCTCCCTCGCCGGCATTATCTCTGCGTAGGTAACACACGCGGCTTCTGTTTTTCTCTTTCTCAAGCAAGGACGGCAGTGTTTATCGAACGGTACCTTTGCTTCAAAGTTGATTCACTAGCGGTAACGCGGTTAGCCGCGTTTCGTAGAAATCACCTCGAATTATTCTTTTTAGACTGCTGTTAATTGCGACCGTGTCTCTCGTCGTGAAGGCTGATACACTTGTGCGCTCGATGCATCCAGCAGGAATACTTATGACGTGAAAGTTTTACTTGTGTACTCAATTACGAATCAGGTTTCAACGATTCCGTGCCATAGGTCGTTACTCTTACCGTTCTTTGTACGTAACCGCTGCTACGTACGCCATCCTACAAACATAAACAATTACACGCATAATCCAAACTTGGAGAAGCGGTCGCCTCGTCTATCTTACTTGTACTATTCGAGCAAATGATAGAGACGTTTTGTTTACGTTCGCCGTAAGATCCGACCTGAACGAACGGTGTAACGTGGTCATTTTCCAGCGGATTTAACAATAGGATTTTGACAATTTCGATAAATTTTCGATAGACGATCGTAATTGGATGTAGCGAATCGTCCAGCGAATCGTATGACCGCCGCCGAAATCTCTCGTCCCCGTCGAGCGTAAAAGTCAAGGTGCGCATGGAGAAAAGCAAGAACGCGAGAAAGCGTCGAAGGGGTAAAGCCGCGAACAGCCCCTCGAGGACAACGGTGTTGGCACTTGCTTTTCGTCTCGGTGGACAAATTGGCGGAGACCTCGGCAACCGTTCGTTCGTCTAAAATTCCTCGGAATCAGGGTCACCCACGTATATACACGTGCTAGCACATGTACGGCTAAACGTAACGAGTATATATGGTTTGGTCGCTCGTGGGGGACGAGGCAGGGTTGAGAGTAAGGGAAAGGAGGCAAGGACGAGGAGGGGAAGGAGGGTTCCTTCCAGAAGATGGGGCAAACACGAAGTCGCCTCGGTAGGAAGCGAAGAGGGGTTATTTCGTTTCGTCTCAGCGTGGTTTCCCAAGCGGCAGCCTCGCTCGCCGACTGGCATCGTCTACCGTTCGGCATACAGTCGAACTCGTTCGCCACTGAACGACGGACGTCGCGGCGTCGTCGTCGCCGCCCTTCTCATCCCACGTATTTTCTCATCGTAGCTCAGGAAAATCGGTCACCACGATGCGTCACGCGCAACCACTCGGCTTCTTCCTTCTCGTATTTGTGTCAGTGTACGCGCGCCGTGCCACCGGTTGCGCTTTCTGCGAAACACTGTCCCAGCAACAGCTACAGCTGCGCCAGCTACAACAGTTGTCGCAGCAACAACCGCGCCAGCAACAAGGGTACAAAACGATCGGTAGCCCGAGGCCTTTCGGTGCCGAGAAACCGACCAGGGCGCAAGAGTTCAACAGGACCGGCGTGCTGCACCCCGAGTACCAGATACCAGCTACGCTTCGCCCCGGTAACGTATCTCAGTGAGTATCTACCACCCTGTCTCTCTTCTTCTTTTACCAAGCTTCGTCGATTCCCATTAAATCTTCAACTTGATTTTCTACCGTAACGTTCCAACGATTCTCCTTTCCCCCGCCCCCCACCCCACCCCTCTTATTAATCTTTCGTTGCTCTCATTCATCGAGAAAAATGTCTTCTAAACTCGTTTCCGTTTTATTATAATTAACAAAGTTTTACCGGCTTTCCTTTTCATCGGAATATAGAGCGCACCGTTTAAAATAATTCCGTTGCAACTTCGAATAGATCGTACACACCACTGCCACATCTACTCGTTAAATCTGTTTTGTAATTTTTAAATAATCTATCTAAATGTAGTCTATATCGGTAAACCGTAGATCGGTTGTTCGGAGAAGCGGTTAAACGCGTTCAAATTATCGTCAAATTATCGATGGTAACGAACAACAACGAAACGAACGGTGATTTTAACGTTTATTTCCTAGTTTTTTCCTTACGAGCAACGTCCCATTTGTTTCTTCCGTTGTGAAACGATAAAATTGTTTTACACGGAAACACCACGGATTAAGTTACAATCCAATTCACTCGGATTGGAATGCCAAATCCTTTGGCCAAGCAATATAATAGAAACGTAGATACCCGTAGATTACATTACCGAGAACGTATTACACTTCTGACTATCGAGTATCGAGATACGCTAGAATGACTAATGTATCTTAGAAACTGCCAGTTCATCTATAATCTATGCAACTATCGTTCGTATACGAAAGAACAATTGGGATCAACTTAAATCGTGTTCTATCGTGATATATTACGAATATATATTACCAATGAAATCATTCGTTCGACACATTTTTTACATCTTACGTCTGGTAATAAAGGGCCAGAAACGAGATAACATCCACGGTTTACCCTAAAATCCTCGTTACGAACAACCTTATTACTCGAGCGAGGGGAAAAAGGGACAAGGTGTGTATTTTTGTATTTAAAAATCCAGCTTTTCTTCTTGACAAAGTAACACTTTGATCTAAAGATAAACAACACCGCAAGAAAGGTGCATTCACTTTTCGCCGAACCATAGAAACAATTCGTGCGAATTTCGTTTGGGTTACATAGCTTGTTTATTCGATGCACGTGTACCCAAGCCTATAGAGCTTTGAACGTTTATACGAGAACGTCACGAACCCCGTACCGTGTTTCATCAACCGTAGCACAGATTTTACCAATGCAATTCGACTCGAATTACTGCTAGATGACATACATGTGTAATTCTCATGGTATCGCACCAACTACACTTCGAACGATCAGCAAAACTTTCGCGTTAATATGGTTGTTGGAACGATCCTTTAAATTTTCGTTACTGCGTTCCTTCACCGTACATACCGTTCTTCTCTCTTGTTTACACGAATACCGTTTCACATGCGTTAAACGGCACCTTTTACTCCAGTATCTGGTTAAAAGAATATCATTATCAAATATATTCTATCATTATACCATAAAATAATATGGAAAAAAGGGGAACCAATTCGACATACTTTTACACACCGATCCTTATCGCATATTACTACGATAGTTGTGAAAGCGTGTATCGATCGATTCCGTCGTCATTTTTTCACCACCGAACAGTTGTAATTATTAACATTACTTGCGATAATGAATATATATATAAGTAAATATATCAGATACAAAGACGAAGCAATGTACCGCTACTTTCGTTTCGAAGGGAAAATTCGGATGCATCGGTAATCGCAGCGAATGAATCATTTTCATTGGAGATTGTTTTGTCGCTTCTACGTGATCGATTTTCAACTACAGTTATCGTTCTGTACGTTGTACGAAATTCTTACCAAATTTCTAAAGGGATAAAACTGATATCGTCGGTCAAACTTTATTTCGCACTTGATGGTACGATGCGTCGCGACGCTACGCATCATAAAGTTCTTCCATCAGATGGTTTCCGCGAAACTCATACGCAAGTCTAATTGCACAATTGCTCCGAACACCGAAACGCTAGGTTACGCGTTAAACTTGAACTTAACATACGCGTGTATATATAACTTTTGCAGAAGGCAGGTGCGTTTGCAGAATCAAGCGGCTTAACAATTTTTCAATTATTTCGAAAACAGAGTAAATTATAATCCTTGCGATGTAAAACATGTAAACAAAGGCATGAGATACATTGTAGTATCATATAGTCGAAAGAAAACATCATTATAAATTGACACCGTACGTTATACGACTAAATGAAGTAACACGACTCGACGATATAATCTCGTTTTAACACGTGTAATCTCTTTTCCAACGTTGTCATTCGTAATCGTGACGATCGTAAGAAAGTTTAAGAGAAACCGTAGCCAGAAACAGCGATGAGAGACGACGATCGATCCGAAAGAATGAGTATGCACTTAGATCGGTGTATAAGTAACGAAGAAACAGAAGGATCGAACGGTCAGAATAAGCACACGCTATCTTTCTCGGGAACTTCATTCAGCCGGGGTTCGTCGTCCGGTCTCCCTCCCTCCCCTCCGCCCCCTTCCTAGAAGCCCCCCCCCGTTCCCCTCTCCCTCGCAACTCGCGCTCTCTCTCTCTCTCTTTCTCTCTCGGTGTAGGTTAAAGCGAAAGGTCGCGACGTTTCCTGGAAAGTGATGTCTAGGCTAAGGCGCGCGCGAAAAGGCGTCGCGATGCCACGCGTCGTAGGCTCTACTATTGGCGTGGATTTCCACGAAAGTCGGTAGACGGCCTCGCGCTGCCGGCTGAATGACAGAATCAATTCGAGTCTGTCGTGGGACGGACCAAACGCCAAAATTAGACGACGGGGGTCGTGGATGCGCGACCCCAGACGCCGCGACGCCAGCATTGTGTGTAGACGCTAATTTTACAATAGCCGTTTCAGTGCCAGGCCGTGAACGAAGAGCACGTGTGGCGCGGCGCGGCGCGGCGCGGCGTCCCGACGCTCTCTCGGACTATGCTAACGGGACGAGCAGCGACGACGCGACGCGACGACGTTCGAAAGGACGATGGGGATACTAGCCGACGGGAGGGACAGATCTTGTTGGGTCGAAACAGAGACAGACAGACAGACAAGCAAACAGACAGACAGGCAGACAGACAGAGAGAGAAACAGTGACGGCTGTGCCGAGGCGTAAACTTAACCGGTACGATCTTTAAACGGGAACTTTTGTACGATCAAACATTATGACTAAATATAAACGACACGCTGCAATTGTATAGCCATTTAAGCGCGCGCGCGCGCGTCCATGCCTGCGTACCACGCATGTATATGTATGTTCGTTGGATTTTACAATCTATTGTTATTCAGTAATTATTTGCCTTTGGATATTGAAAGATCATTCCGAGTGTACCTCGTCCAAGCTTCTGACCGATGGTTGACGGTTCGTTGATACTTGATCGTGGCAGTAGCAACAATAAGATGTTCGCTCTACTTTTCGTTTAACATCGAAAAACAGAAATACCGCTGGAAAAACTTTCACGTACAGAATTTACGACTGTAACAAATATTAACATACAAGTTCAGTAAAATTCCCTTTATCGGTTATTCTTTCTTATTTGTAAACCTTGGTAACATCATCTCTTCTCGCAATTCGTCTTTAAGGAGTCAATCGTGTTCGTATTAAAAAGGAAGAAGAAAAAAGGGGTAAATACCTCTTTATTCCGATGATCGTGATCCAAATTTTTCACATTTCCCTTGTAAAATACAATTTTTTGTTATATCGTAAAATACAATACTTGAAGCAGCATGTAACTCTATTATTCTCCACTCTACTCTATTATTCTTCTATTATTAAATAGAAAATAGATATTTATTAACATAAGTCGTATATATATATATATATATATATACATATATGTAAATATGTATGTATGTATGTATGTATAAAGAATAGTCTAAAAACAGTTCGCAGACAATCTTTTTTATCTCTTTGTAAAAGCACGCCATTTAATTAAAATATTGCTTTGTATTTGTTTGGTTACGATTTGTTTGGTTAATACGTATCGAACATTAATATTATACTGGATGCAGATAAAATTATTGCAGGTTCTATTACCTGAGTCCACGTGAAGGACCACCTCTCACGTTACTCGTTAGCCCGTGTAGCGGGCCGATATCATGGACGGTCAGTTACGTCGAGCCACCGGAGAACATCGAAGAAACGGAAGGAGCAAAATGTACGGAGAACTTTAGGAATCGTTTCCTATATGATTAAAATCAATCAGTGAACCAAACGAACCTTGCTCCGTTAAACTTTAAAGTTTAAAGGAACAAAGCATGTGGTTTATTTATCAGTTAATTTTAGGTGGTTATCAAATGGATCGATTGACGGAGAGAAATGGTGGAGAGAAAAATACCATACGATCTAATGAAATTTCATATTTTTCAAGTTTACACCTTTTTCATTTATAGAGTGTGTCAAATGCGATATTTTATCCTTGAATACAATTTATCTTTCTTTTATATTCCTTACCGTATTTCAACGAACGTACCTCGTATTTCTTTCATATTCTATACCCATTGTTTACATTAAAAAAAGCCACCATTTCTCATTTCTCATTTCTCATTTTTATGTGTAAAAATATACATATAACACACACACACACACACACACACACACACACACACACACACACACACACACACACACACACACACACACACACACAACTATTATGTATGTATATATATATATATATATATATATATATATATATACATATATATCATAGTTCCTTTAATTATAAAATAAATATCCTTCAGTATAATCTCTATTTCATATACTTTCTCACATATCCACTTTTCAGTATATTTTTAAATCCATATTTAAATCCATAGGTTCAATCGTTTGAAATAAGTTCAAATATAAAATGAATAGCAGTATATCGTTCAATAATGTTTAGTAGAATTATTCAGTCGTTGAGTGCTTATTTAGAATTTATATGACCAAGCACGAATTCCTTTTCATCGAAACACGTGATAATTATGTTTTACCGAGGTTTCGTTATCTTTACACCTATTTAAATGAGAACTGTGGAAACGATACAAAATATTAGAAATCGATAAAGTTAGATTGATAAAGTTAAAATGAAAAAGAAATAAGAGGAAAGAGGGAAAAAGAAGGAAAGTAAAAGAAACGTAAAACATCGATGTATTCAAGAGAGAATCTATGATAAATTGTATATTATGATCGACACAACAGTTCAAACCCGGTGGCCAGTGAAGAGTTTGAAACCAGGCTCCCCTCTTTTCACGTACGAGGGTGCAGAGGATCAGAATTTTACGATATCAAAGACACGCGCTGGTCTTTATTGGTTCGAAATTAAATCCGTGAACCCTCCTGGTGCCAGTTTACAAAATTTAACACCGAGCACAGTGCTGCTGTACGCCACGTCAAGCAGTTTGAGCCATATCCCGGAATTGTATGCAAACGAAATGGAAAATCGTCACCGCTCGTTAAGATTTCAACAACGAAGAAGCAAACGTCGGCTTACGATATCCTGGAATAAAAGGTATCGCTAATAATTTTCTTTTGACGCGGCAAGTTGTTGGAAAACTTAGTCGTCGTATTTAACGATAGTATCGCGTACAGTTATATTCAACGCGTAACAACTGCTAATCGCATTTTATTTCGAAGAGATAGAATCGATCGAAACGTGATAAAAATTGCCTTATCGTATGAACATATCGAGCTGGTAAATCGCAATTTCGATGTATTTGAGGGATACTTGGCAAATTAAATCAATGCTCGATGCAACGTTGGACAAAAATTTTGCAATAGAAGCTTCGAAATCGTTTCCCGCGTACATATAAAAATGTGCAAACCTTGTTCGCCAATCCAACTCCGTACAATCAACGAATTAAACAAATTGCAGTTTTCGCAAATGATATTTAATTTAAATGTATTTTAAAATTTTAAACGATAACAATAATAACAACGTACGATAGTTGATTATCGCTAGAATTCTACCGTTCATATTCAAAAGGATAATAGAAAGATCGATGTTCGAAGAAAATAAAAATTAAGGGAATAAAGATTTTCTTTGGCCGGTCGACGAAATATCGAGTTTACGATTAACGTCCCAGCGAATTAAAATTGGCTTGTGTGATTCATGCCACGAATTCGACAAAAATCCATTTATTTTTACAGCAACATAGATCCCCACCTCTCGCATTACTGTTTAGCCGTGACATCAGGGTCTCAGGCTCACCCCTTGACCCTTTGCGCCGCGCAAAATGTTCTACGCGTTTACCAGCATTCGACGAAAGGCGGTTCCTCTTCCAAGGAACAGCAACACCGCGGCATTCCGGAAGGACTTCATTGCGTGCGTCAAACAAAATTGACGCTTCACAGGATGAAGTACGATACTACGTACAATGTTACCTTATACGTGGTTAGTAATTGCAACTAGAGAACACTTAATCCTATAATAAAGCGTTTGTATCGTGTCTCTTTCGGTAGCGAAAGTAGCGAAAGGGAAGTAAACCTTTTCTCTTCTTGCTAGAACAATAGAAAAATGTCAGACAGTCGAAAAACCAACTTTTTCCACGAGAATATTCATTTTTGGAAGCAGTCGTTTCTTTATTAGTATTAGTTTAGTAAGCGTATCGTTGATTTCAACGAAGAAAACAGTTGCAACTATCTTTGTTCCGTATATTAAAAGTCGCGCGTTCTTTCTTTTTTCTCTAGTTCAACTATTTCGTCGATACGCGAACGATATTTAGTCATTTATTATTATTCTGTATCAGGTAAATACGCGAAATAATGTGTCAAATCGAATAGCGACCGACACGATCAAATTTCGGAAGACACCGGAATTAAGACTACGCACTGGACATTATACCACGGCTAATTTGCGCAAAACCGATGGATTCATCAGCTTCCATTATCGTCCTCCGGGAAATACTTCTAGTACCTTTCATATTCTTCCTTGCGGTGGTGGCATCGTTAGAGCAAAATTAAGCGGTCCAGGAATTTTAAGGGTAATAAAGCTTTTATAATCGCTAGTTATAGCTAATATTCAAAGATCTTTGTCGTTCGAAAAACGAAGAACTCGAATCTTTATATCGCTGTTTGAAAAAAATTTCTCCCATTATATCCATTATATTCATTAATATATATATATATATATATATATATATATATATAATCATATTTTTATATGATTAGCACGATAATATGAGATTCGTTTAATATCTTACTTAGGTAATCAAGTTCACTCGCGCATTTTAACTTTTACGATCCAAAGTTAAAATGTTTCGAGGGTATGTGAAAATAATCAGATTTCTAGAACTCTGTATGTTGTAAAGCGAATTAAACCGATACGTTATTAGTATTAAAACGATCATAGAGTTGGGAGGGAAAGAAAACTTAAAACTTTCGTGAAAACTATATTCTACAATTCTATATTCGCAAAAGTGAAAAATATAGTTTAAATGATCTGGGTAACATACTATAATATACGCTAATGTATATGTTAATACGTAATATATTAACGCCGTTATATAATGCGATGAGATCAATTATACGGCTTTTATACCGAACCGCCTATTTACAATAATAATCTGTGGATGTAACCAAATGAATTTCTTAAGGGGTAATATTATCTAGATTTCTTACTTAAGGCACAGTCTTATTGAAATAGCGAAACGATAAATTATTGGCATTGATATCAAACTATTATAGACAATTTACAAACATTTGTAGGAAAAGGAGGTAGTAGGATATGCATCGTTAAGAGTACCACCTTTAACATCAGGGAAGACGTACACGTTACGGATATCCGCTACACCACAGGAATTAGTACGAGTATCTGCCATTAAAGTACTAGCCACCCAACAATCATCCGCGATATATCCACAGGTATTTCATGCAAATTAATATATGCTGAATAACATTTAAAGCGTAAAATTTCTTTCCAAGTACGCTAGAATTTTGATAACGAACAAAACGATTAACGATTTCACGTCGCTAATCGACACGCTATTACAAAACTCTGTTTAAAAATACGTTTTTAAAATTATTATTTAGCTATCGCTTGTTTGCCGTCGTTACGTCTATCTTAACTCGCGTATGTTGCATGTGTTAAACAATTGTAAACAGAAAAATTATATTTATTATCTATTGAAATACAGGCGAAACAAAATAATATTTATTCGCTGATTGCCATATAAATATCGATATATTCGTAAGCTTTATACATACCTGTCACCTTTGCATTATTCGCTTACCTTTAACACGAACGTGTACATAAAATAACCACGGTACATAAGATAGATGCTTCTAATTGGATGAAATTATTAGAAAACTTGACACTGTTTACAATCTGTATATAGAACACTGTATGTAGAATGGGTATACAGATACGATCAGCTGTCTAAGAAAGAAAAAAAAAAAAATCGACATCTTTGTAGCTAAATAGAATTAGAGATAGATAATAGAATGCGAAGAAGCGTGTTAAGAGCGTTCGATTGGTTAAGGGTGATTCTACGAGTCAAAATGTAGAAGGGCTGTGAACACTTTGTTTAGATTCCATCTAAAAGCGCGCCACGGGAGTACAGATCCTTAAGAACTTGCCACGAGGTGACAGTAGGGGTAGAGTCGGCAGGTTCTGCCAAATATTGCATCCTCGTACGAGAATTAAAGAGCAGTTCGTCGTTGGCCAGCATGACAACAATTCCAGACCAATGCGGTCTTCATCGTCGACGACGTTCCGAGTATACGTTCGAGGTCTGCGAAGAGAAACAGAGTCCATCGAAAGATCGAGCGCTTCCGTTTACCCTTAAAAGATTACAACCAGGCAAATCTTATCTCTTACAAATTACAGCTCAATTAAAGGGACAATCTTTGTCCTATCCGTTGTTGACTGTACGCACTCGACGTTCTTGTCTACCTTGATAATCATCGAGGAAAATAGGCATAGGAACTTTGATCGCACGATATATTACTCCGTTTAGAACTTTGTATTTCCTATTATTAACTAATAAATTCTAATATTCTCTTTCTTTCTTATGTTGAAATGAACGCACAGACAATCGACCAATTACTACTAGTAATTCTTTGGAGGTAATTCATTGTGACGAATTGTAGAAAGTTAAGATCTTTTGAGTATAATTCGTATAGAATTTTGCTGTTTAGATGCAATCTTATTTAAAACGTGCTTCTTTATCTTACAGACAATGTCCGATTTAAAATATCGGTCGGAATATGCAAACAGAAATTATCGAGAACATAAAAAGAATTATCCTAACCGAATATTATGCATGATAACAAAGATATTTCTATTTTTGAAAACCGTGGTGCGAATTACTTGTTAGATTTTTCTAGTTTGAATGTTCGTTAATGAATTGTTCAAAATAGCCAACATTTAGAAGTCATCGAGTATTTAAATTCTCAATACACGCACGAATCTATTTTCACTCGAATCAAATCAAATCCGTTGTTACGAACAAAATTTACGTGTCGCTATTTCATTTAAAGATTACTCCGATAGAACGATACGTATTTAACAATGTCTAGTGTAAGTAAATTAATGTTCGATAATCGCTTTGCTATAAAAGAAAAAAAAAAAAAAAGAAAAAAAGAAAAAAGACACTATTCTTGTTATAAAAATATGTTACTCCATCTCGAGGCTAAATCTAGTCTAGATTTACATGCTACCGTAATCTAATAACGTTTACCTGGAATTTCTACTTTTTCTCTCCAGCGTAAGACAGGTTTTCGCTACTTAATTCTTCTGCAACGACAAACACGCATCAACAATATCGTTGACTTAGAAACAAGTAACATTTACACTGTAAATACAACGTTATCTTATGTAATAAAATGTGACACGTAAGAACAGCACGATCAACTACTATAACACTATACATACAGCGCGGTGCTACCGATCACGATTATGTGTACTGTATAATTGCAAATAACATGCATTTTGTCGTTCGATATGGACGATATGTCATGTTACGTAGCTATTATGGCGTAAGATCATGCGAAGAAAAACATTTTTCATACTGCTTTTTTCCAGCATAAATTCATTTTCTAAATGCAAATTACTAAATATAATACAGTATATGAACAATTTTTATAATTTAATTTTTATTACGATTATTTCATTAAATGTTGAATCTAATAGAATTATCATAACTCAGATTCCATTAGCGATCGAAGCTTTTCACCGGGCGAATTCTCTGGTTCAAATTGCAATAACGATATTGCTTCTAACAAAAGACCTTCTCTATTTTCCCCTGGACAAGTAGACAATTCTCTCAATGCGACTGCAGTGTACAATGCTAATCTTGCACCATAAGGATCTAACGTTTTGGTGGTTTCTATGATACGTTTGCATAATTCAGGTTTTTTCGGATCGCTTGCAGGCAATAGCTGAATCAACGAATGACTGACACTTGTACACAATTGATGTCCAGGATGCAATAACGTAGTAAGCCTAGAATCAAATAACGATTATAGTTGAATCATCGACTTTCGTTCCATACGATGTCTAAAAATCAGTTTAAAAATATCACAGCAAAGCGATCTTTACGAAAGTATCTTTTTTCGAAATTATTTTATTAAAAGGAAAAGACAACTTTTAATAGAATTTCGAGCCATATTTTCGTTTCGCGAAAAGATCTTTTGTTGCGTTAAAGCATGAAAAAATAAAATAAAATAGCTAACTTCGTTAGACAAAAGCTAGCTAATTTTGGACTCGTTTATTAAGAAAATCTATATATATATATATATATATATATATATATATATATATATATGTACATGCGTAAGCTTTAACGAATCCAAAAAGCGTAATTATATTGCTATTAAGAGCGAACGTATACATACATCTCATATGGTTGACATACTTTTGGTTATTTTCAACGCATTGACGATAAACAATAGCGGCGAATTGTAATCTTATGTACATGTGCAATGTAATATAAAAATATTTACTTTATATTGTATAATTATCCTTTCTATGTATAACGAAAATAGAGTGGGTGTCGATATAAAAATATTTCAAACAAAGAGAAAAAAAGAGACGATACGCAAGAATGGATAATAAAATTAATAATTTAGCTACTCTTGTATACCGCAGGAAGTATTATAGATACGAAATTATTTTTTTATCCAATGTATGATAAATGAAAGTTATTTTACCGTGACAGAAGATCGACCAATTTATTCTTGTTTGCTTGATACATAATTTCATCAACATCCTCTTCCAATTTTCCAACAAACTGCGTCACTTCCGACGCGGTCAAAGTTCCAGGACACGAATTACATTCCCATTGCGAGTCAAAGTTTAACGGATCCTTAGGTAAAATAAAATCGTTGTCGCGAGGACATTTTAAGGTTCCAAGATGCGTGCCCAATTCTGTTGGATCGGCACATCGCTTGCAATGGCACGAAAAATATTTCGTCTCCGAAAGATGAGCTCTTCGCGCCCTCGTTGACCAAAGTGCGTGCGTATACATCGTGCTTAAATGGTCCCACCTATACATCGTAAAAGAGAGCTTTTAGGTTTTGTTATTCAGAAAAGAAGTTATCCTCTATACCGAGTCCAAGTGGAACGCACTTCTAAAAGTAAATACTATAGAACGCGTAGACACGTTTACCTACGACGCAAAGATGTTAAATGTTTCTTCGATGTTCGGATATACTACAAAAGCGCTGTTTGACTTTGCGCTTTGTATCGAGCTTTTTCAAAAATATTCGTTAAAGAATAGAAAGAATAAAAAGATGTATAAGAAAGAAAAGAAGCGAAAGAGAAGACTGTAATGCGAAATATTCTATTTACGTACTTCTGTATGGAACAAACAGCTATCACCGTGATTCGAGGTCTACCCTTATCGTCGATTTTAAAACTGTGTCTCGTATTAGCCAAACAAGAATGCTCCAAAAGACACGCTGTTTCATAAATCGCAACGCAACCCTCAGGTGGTACAGTTTCCAGCGCGTTAACGTCTATTAAGCCACAAATTTTGTGCACGATATCTTTGCTGGAGGGATCGTCTGGTAAAAGACGTTCGATATGCCGATATATGTTCATCGTTTCCTCGTATGCGTTCGTTCCTTGACCACGAGAATCTTGGTGACTTTGTAGCTTTTCTATAGAATACCAATATTTCAATTTCTTGCGCCATAATATTAACATACGTATTACTAAGAGAACATCGCACCTGAAACATGGATAACGCTAATTAAGAATAAATGAAATCATACACACAAACTAGAACAATATATATAAATGTTAAACTATATCGTTTCTATCCCTTTTTATATTATTTTATATTATTTTATTATGCTACGTATACACTAGTCATATTATTTTTTATTGTATACGATAGCGCGATAAGCGCGAGCGATTGTAACGCTTTATAACGCTCCTTCGCTGTCTTTTAAAAGAGCGTTGACACTGCTTTTATTAATTTCCAAATAACGTTTAAACAATGTATAAACATTTCTATGTATATAAATACAAACGAATAATTCTCTTATTTTGCTCTAGTTTGCTGCGATATTCAATTTGAAAGCGAATGTAAGACAGTTGTCTCTTTGTCCTTCTTTCTGAATATCTAATAAATGTATAAACTTCGTGTTACGAACAATACGATTGAACCGAACCATGTCCCTTTTAAATGTCGTCGACTAGAAATAACTAATAAAACCAATAAAATTATACAAACTGTTTTATATTCTCGCTAAAATTGTTTCGCGACATTCTCCTTGTTCTTCGCCCTTAAACTTTAAACGAAGCTGTATTTTTCTATTTTACGAAACGTTACAAACCTGGGGATGATTCTTGCTTTTATAAGAAAAGAACATTCCAGACCGTGTCTATTTTTATCGGTAAGACCAGAACAATTTGTATCGCACGCCGGCCAAAGGCATTTCGTGCATCTTGTATCGCTACTATCGCATTGTTTGCCGCAACCAACGCAAACTCTTTGATCTGAATGTAATGCCGGTCCCCAAACCAAAGGTGACTCTGATAGGATTACGTCGCCCGGATTTAAATCTCTCGATGCCACTAAATACCGTCCGAGTTCGCAGCTCTCACGGATCTCCCATGCTTGACAATTTGACCTGTGTATAGGCCAGTCCTGTCGTTGATGTTCCTTTTTGCAATAAAATTGTTGCTTGCAACCGTTACATTTCAGCGTTGCACGTTGATTACAGATCGGACAGATGCCTTCCGTTTTCGATTCCATGCTATCTCAATTACTGAACGTTGAATAGTATTAAAATTAAACCTCTGCTCTTTGTTAATCTTCTATATATGTATAAAAGATATCTCGGTACTTAGAAACAGCTTGCCATTTAAATAAATATCATGCTAAAATTATTATGCAAATCGATTTCTATGTTCCCTTAGATTACGTTAGAAATAAAATACACGATTAAATAATTTCAAGGTAAATATTGAAATAAAATGGCGAATATACTTATAATATTTGTTTGACAAAGTGCTTGCACTCAAAATTCCTTTAAAGTATTTTAAAGTTTATGATACATACCTGTAAGATAGGAGCATGAATATAGTAGAAATAATATTAAAACGAGTGCAGCACATCTTTATTTGCGTCAAGTATTTTATTAACTTTGTAATTTTCGAACGAGAATAAGAAATTAATAGGTAAAACGCTGAAACTTGCGATATCACTGCTTTAAAATTCCGACATTACGACTCTGAAACTATGACGGTCTACATACACCGGTGGTTTAATTATAGGAGCGGTATAGTTACGTAGACGCGCTTCTATTTCTGACAAAACCCTATAAAAGATTGTTGTTATTCGGCGTAATACAAACTTATCCTACTTAATTATTATACATTATTATCATTTATTGTCTGATAGCGGACTTTATACAAAACAAAATATTCGTCGATTAAAATTGGAAAAGTGCACGTTACTTTTTATATGAACATCAAGTATATCCTTGAATGAATGCATTATGAAAAATGTTTGTTATAATATTTTTTATTTACGATAAAATTAGCACCTTTCGATATTAATTATAAAGATAATTTAAATACTGTATTTACAAACGTTTTTGGTAATAGATATTTGTAAGAGTATTATGATTATATTATACGACATTACACTTATCGAATGTGCACCCATTTATGAAAAAGGAAAATATAAAAAGTATTCATAATAAAGCAATATAGAAAAATAATTTTATCAACTCAATATAAAATGATCGTAGAGTACAACAATTATATGTACAAATATTAATATGTGTATATATATATATATATATATATATATATATAATTTCTTTCTTACTATTGTGCAAATCATTCTTCCTCTTCAATAGCATAACATTAAGAGCCTCTTTTAAAAATCTAAATAATCATACACTCTATTTGTAACAAATATAAATATTAAAAGATCACTGTAACATACATAGCCTCTTACTAATTAACTCTTGCGAAAAGTTCATTATTCGTTCAATTGTACTTCAGTTGAATCACGTAAAGAATAGCGTCGTCATTAATGTATTTTAATCGCACGTATTATATGTAAATGTACATATCTGATCATGATCATCGTGTGTCCAGTTATATTCTGGTCGTGCGTAATTATCTTTTGTTTTGTTATTTCTATTTGTGATGATGCGTTTAGAAACGGAGGATATCACAATAAGACGAGAATACGTAATAGTTGCTAAAATCGATTCATCAATAAAATCTCTTCGCTTACACTTAATTTTAGTAAAAAAAAATATATATATATATATACAAATTAAAAGTGGAAAGACTATTCATATTTCTATACTAGTACCGCGCTCTATCCAATATTTTTTATTTCCCGAAATCTCGTATCAAAAATTATGAAATAAACGAATACATAAATTTTCGTATCGAATCAGTTTTTCTTTTTTTATCCACTGTTACTTACTGTTACTTGCAATTTATTTACGATTTTATTAATATATCTTTCATTCATAATGTAGCTTCAGTTAACAACAAATTATATTGCACATGATCGTAAACTCCAACATATAGTCATACATTCAGTTAATTTTAATTCCTTGTTACTTACAAAATTTACTTGCATAATCAAATTTTTATAATATATTTATTCACGAAAATGAAAACAAATTTCTCCATGATTAACAATAAGGGGAAAAAGTAATGTGTCTAAACCTAAGTTTCAGAGAAGATAGTGAAAATTGATTTTAATAGGAATTATACAAGTTAAATATGATAATATTATGATAAAATTTCTTTTGGAAGGCAATAATTTAAATGTACTATTATGGATAGTCATTTCATAAAGATTAGAAATATTTAAACAAATCGTACAAATTTATTTTGATAATGGAGATTTCGCTAGCTAACTAATTTCACTTCCAAAAAATAAATATTTGCAAATAATATCTTTTGTTACTTGGTTAAATGGTATAAAGAGAGTTATCAAGTAAAATTAATATTCTCAAAAGTCTATTATCAAAGGAATATAAAACTGAAGTAACTTATATACTGGCTAGTGTTCCTTCTTTGTGCTATTCTTTACACTGCCGTTTACATCACGCCATGATTTACGGAAGCAAATTGAGGATCGTACCAAATGCCATATATTTTTCCCAGTACATGCTAGATTACATACGATCAGAGACGGAGATTCATACTCATTTGGAACGATGCCATCGACAGAAGATTCGAAAAAACTAAATAACGGAAACCATATTCTGGTTCTGTTTGAATCACGTTGCATCAATGCTTGATTATTGGCTAAAGTATGATAATAAAGAAACAATCGTGATGTAATGTAGAAAGCTACGAAAACATCAATGGAATAATGCTCGTGTGCTGCCAAGATAAAAAATATACCAAACATATTGAGCATCCATGTGAAGGTATGTAAAAAATACAATTGTCGCGGTGTATCTGTAAATAAAATATCATCATAATAAGAATTATACGAAGGTTGCACGGCGAAAATGGGCAATGTCAATTTTAACAAATTTTGAATTTAATATCTCTCATATGCTCCTGAGTGTACTCTTTATCACTGGCTATGTAGCAATAATTTGAATAACAATTTGCCAAGTTTCGCAATAGCTCTATAAGAAATTGAGATGCGCAGTGTACTTTTCATTTTTTACAATTTAATGCGCCACATATCGCTTACAGTTATAAGATAAAGTTGAAAATGATGCAAAAATACAACTAAGAATAAAATGTTTTATTTTGATACGTATAACGAAAAATCGATTTTCATTTTCTAAGAAATGCTAAAACTTGACATTACCTTCTTTACCCGTGGACTATTCATATACGTATTACCTATAGCCTATCTATTCAGAGACATGCTAATACTTACATTCTGTAATGAAAAAATTTAACATAGTTAACGCAACAGTATGTCCGCTAAACATATAATCACCGCACGTTCTAACACCTTGAATCGACATACCAGCACCACGCCATATAACATAAGCCATAGCAATTTTATTATATAACTCTACATACGCAGAACTATAAAATGAAAATATTAATACAACTTCTTTTTTTTCATACTAGTTACTTTAAAGGATAAAGTATTATTCGCACCTTGTCCAATCTTCGGGAACTTTCCTCGGTTGACATTGCAAATGTGCGCCTGGTACTGATAAGGAAGTAATAAGCATTGTAACACATCTTAACAGGAAGACTGTGCCAGATAAAGCAAAAAATCTCCGTAATAAAATAAATCTGCGTTAACAAACATTTGTTGAATACTTTTAAAATCGTCTACTTTGCAACTTAATCTTAAATATTAGTAGCACTTATAATATACTTTACCTGTATTTGTGAAAAATTAGTACGATCAGCCATATTGCAAAAAGTATAGTTCCAGTGACTTCACACATATCAAATGCCCAAGGAATATGTGGAACGTTATCTAAAAATATATCAGGTAACGGAGGATATTTTTTCATATCAGGCACTCTGTCATGAACAATGACCATCACAAAGGCAGTAATCCATGTAACAATAAATAAATATGCCAAACTAATGAAAGTTTTCCAAATTTCAGGTGACAAATGTGACGCATGACCATCTTCTGATACAGATGCTGAATAAAATTCATGTTCGATAGAACCCTCGTTATTTATACCACTACTAGGCATCTGTTAAAATAGAAAACAAACTTCTACTATGGAAACACAATTGATATTATTTTAAAATATCTCATTTATTATCACATTTCATATATTAAAGGAACATATATCTTAAAAGATGTTTGATATTAGGTATTTAACTTTCCTTCTTACTTCATGTTTTTGATGATTATAAAAATTTGACGATGGAAATATATCAATGTATCCTAATTCAAATAATACTGCCACATTATCCCTTTGTAATTGTTTTATGCTAATATATAATCTTTTTATATCACCAATTTTCTGTAAATTCCTGGATATTAACTTTAGATCGTCTTCTTTCAGGGTCAACAGCACTTTTCCATCAATTTCCTGATCAAGAAATGAGTCAACAAATTTTTCATGTCCAGTTTCTCTAAGCCATCTTGTCACATCCTTTTGCGTCCACTCAACTATATTTTTCTCAGACATTGTTTATCTTAATACAAAATTGTACTAATCGTACCTTAAAAAGAAAAAAAAAAAAAAGGAAGAAGAAGAAAGCATAAGAAATAATTTATTAACAATTTATATTATAGCCATCACTGGATACAAATATATTTTGCTACTTTGACAGGATCAAAACTATTGAGAACTATTAGTTAATATAATGAAATATTTCACCAAAATAACGTATGAAATGAAAAGAATGTTACATTTTGAAAACATTAAAAATACAAAAAATATTATGTAACTTTTCGTCATTAATGTAAATCATAGTATTAACGATAAAAATAATTTCGGCATAGTGATAAGCATATTGACGGTAATAAAATTATTGAACAAATAAGATATAATAATAAAAAATATATTTCTATATGAATTTTTTTACGAAGAATCTTTCTATATTCTACTACAAATGGCCTGTCCAAATCACTTACATTTTAAAATATATTTAACCTATATAAATACCATTAAATACGACATACCTTAAAAACTTAATTTATGGATTATCAAAGCTATGTATCACAATTTTTTCGTGCGTTTATTGTACATAATGAATATATATCATGAATATCATAGTCTTATTGTCAAACGAAACCATACATTGGCAGTATTTGTAAATAAACCAATCCAGCCAGAACCATTGATCAGAATGCTGCGATCACAGTTGAACGCGTTCATCACTTTTAACAGTTCTTACTTCTTCGATTTAGAGTATGGTGTACATATCTCTTATGTACATATCTCGGCAAACTTCACAGTTACTTTATGCAATTTCAATTCAAAATTATGCTGATCATATTAATAAATTTACTTGAACGATAACACGCATATTCATGAAACAAAATGATCTAAACAAAATGAAAATACATCAAAATAACATTAAAATGAAATAAATAATGTAGATTTGAATTTCTACAAGTAATTGAATTGTTACATTAAAATATCAAATATAAACCGTCCTGTTCAATATTTTAATTTCCAACCACATAATAGTGACTTTTCATTTTTACGATACGTATGTATAAAAGGCTATTATATGTAATTCTCTTATGATACCGTAGTTAATATGACGATTAATATGATATACATATATTTCTGCTCTAATTTTGAATTAGAATAAAATGATTCCTAATTTTCTTTTGAAAACACTATATTAAAAGATAGTGACCCTTCACTTTTGGATTTATATTTATACAATCGATATATCTATCGATTTTGATCTCGATTCACGATTTGTTTACAGTTAATAGTTGCATGACGTTGGCATTAGTGACGTTGTTCACGATCAGGGTGCAACAGAATTACAAAAGTACCGTATTATCATGCAATGGCGTGTTCTAAGTTCACTTAAACACAGTAAAATAGTCTGTAACTGTAACTTTACAGTGGGGGCGACGTATCGTTTGTTAATAAGCTCAATCATTGTGATCTCTGACGTATTTTTCATTCTTCTTCTTAGTTGTATATAAACATAATCGACAGCGCCAATTGCACATCAGACCTAAACTAATAGCATTCGGTGCTGAGTTGGCAGTCTTGACGACGACAACTCTGTAACTGTACTGTATATTGAATGATACCGTGAATTCAAAGTGGAGTTTAGTAATGAATGTACTTAAACCATATACTTAAAGATTGTAATTTAATGAGCTATGGGCGGCCAAAAATTTCAATACGACGAAAGTGGTGGGACATTTTTTTACTTTCTACTATCATTCTCGGCCCTCCTTCAAATACCTGTAACATATTATTTTTGGCCACGTTATCCCAAACAAGGTTAGCTCCACACGAATCTATTTAGATTAACATAGAAAATAAGTGATATTACGATAACGTTCTATGTTCATACGTACTTTCAACCGAGTTATGTAATTTTACCATGTTTTACATTTACTCTTTTCATTATCACATTCACTTCATAATGTTGTGCCAAGGGATTAATGTGCTCTTAATTATGAATATTACGTTACTAATTTTCTAATGTTCTCGATAATATTTCAGAGCGCATAATATTTGATCGCTTTTCGGAAAAACATTCAAGGTTCCTTAATATTCCGATTTTCCGCTCAAATTTGAATAATGTATTCCTATAAAAAAAGTATTTTATATGTATATGTACACATATATATTTTTCAACGGATTCCATCGGTTTTACGTTTTTAAGATAGATTTTTTAAATTAGGCAATATTTAAATAAAATATTATATCAGTAAATAATTATAATTCACAATATGCACAAATAAGCACTGTTTTTTATTCTCTAACAATTTCAAACAAATTACTATGTTGTTTCAAATAAATTTTAATTATATAAAATTTTATAAATATTCTGTTCTTAATAATTTTAAAACTTGGTATTATGTGAAATTTAATCTTTTTCATGTTTTTCATATAATTAATTACGTACTATTGGTAATAATAAGGTGAATGGTACATATAATAATTATTATTATTATTTATAAATAGATCCTGATCAAGAAGCAAAAGAGTGTCAATGCGATGGATGTAAAAAGAAAAAGATTGTCCTACGACTTAATAAACCTTGGAAAGAAACCAAAGCACTATTTGAGTAACTATCTTTATATATATATCTTAATTGCATATAAAGTTTAGACGTTTAAAATGTTATTTACATCATTGTAGCAAATTTCTTATCATCCTTGGATGGATAATCCTTATCTTTTTGACATATAAGGTATCACAATTCGATTATGAAATGGCTAATTTTGATCCATTTGAAATACTTGGTGTTTCCTCTGTAAGTACGATTAATTCAATTTAAAAAGTATCAATTTCATTTATTATACATCTATATCTACTTAACATTTATGATATTATTATTATTTATAGAGCTCATCTCAAAGTGACATTAAAAAAGCATATCGCAAATTATCTTTAATTCTTCATCCTGATAAAGAAACTGGGAATGAAAAAGCTTTTATGAGGTTAACCAAAGGTTAGAATAAACATAAAATTGTGTGTGTGTGTGTGTGCACGCGCGCGTGCGCATGTACAATAAAATAAAATATTATAAAAATAATAATAACTGTTCATGATAATTTAAATTGTTGAAACGAAAACATTTCTTTTCACGTCAATTAATAGCATATCAAGCCCTAACGGACGAGGAAGCACGAAAGAATTGGAAAAAGTATGGAAATCCGGACGGTCCAGGGGCAATGAGTTTTGGAATTGCTTTGCCTTCTTGGATAGTCGAAAAAAAAAATTCAGTTTGGGTTTTAGGATTCTATTCGCTGATTTTCATGTTTGTTTTACCAACGGCTGTTGGGATGTGGTGGTATAAAAGCATGCGTTATGCCGGTGACCAAGTAAATACATCTACGTTTCAATATACATATAATTAAATATTAGTAAAATGTGAATATTAATAATCCTTAATCTATTATTGGTTTTTAGGTATTGCTGGCAACCACACAATTATATTATATCTTTTTTATTAAATATCCTTCAATGTCACTAAAAAGAGTTATTATGATTCTTGCTGCTTCATTCGAATTTCATAAGAAACGAAATGCAGAGATAGTTGAGAGATATACAGATAACGAGGAAGTTCATTCGGTAAGATTTGCACTATATTTTAATGGTTTTTACAATTATAATTATAATGAATATATATAGAATACATTTTATTGTAACGTACAATTCTTTTTATGTCAGGTTTAATACAATTTTATACTAGATGTAAAACAAGTGGCGTATGGCTCTTATTGTTTACTTTGAAATTGAAAATTTCTTTATCTGAAGAAATTAATAGCTTAAGGTAATTCTAGATTTTGTATTTGTTTCATTTTCAGCTTATTAAGCAGCTACCAGATCTAGATGCAAAAAACAAGACAACACCATTATGCGACTCATATTCAGTTAAAGCTAGAGCTTTAATTCATGCACATTTATTTCGTATACTATTAAATCCAGAAACATTAGAAAAAGATAGACAATATATAATAAAAAAATGTCCATATTTGATTCAAGAAATGGTAACTTGTGTTAATCGAGTGATTCTATTAGCTTATGCTAGAAGAGGTATATATTTATGCTATAAATTGTAGGTTTCCCAACCTGTCCTACGTTTTCCTAAATACATACAAACGAAAAAATTTTTGTAGTAGCAATACTGTACTTTAAACACCGGTAATCTGACGTATGTTTTCTTTTCTCCGCAGTTCCACGTTTACCAACTATAAAAACTGTAGAAAATTGTATGAAATTGTGTGCAATGATAGTGCAAGGCTTCTGGGAATTTAAAAATCCTCTTCTACAATTACCACATATAACAGAAGATAATCTGAAATGTTTCTTACTAAAAAAGGTATCATTCATTTGTATTGTTATATCATTTAGGATACTTTAATTTAACCTAGGCAGAATAACCTATATTTCATCATATATTATAATTAGAAATTTAACTAGACTTGTAATTGGTTTAGCATCAAATCAAAAGTCTTCAACAATTCGCACAATTAAAAGGAGAAGAAAGAAGACTGATTCTTAGACATTTATCAGATAGCCAGTATGAAGATGTAATGAAAGTTCTTGGAAGTATGCCATATATAGATTTTAAAGTACGGTCTGAAGGTAAAAATTATTTACTATTATTTAATATTTAATTATAATATTTTAATATTATATTACTATTATTTAATATTTCCTATGCTTGTATGTACATATTTTGTATGTTATGTTTAAATACTTTTTAAAGTAAAATATATCTTACAGTAATTGACGATGAAAATCCAACTGTTTATACCGCTGGTGCTATCGTTACTGTAACAGTATCATTAACCCGTCAAGATATGAAACAATTGTTTGGAGATGATTCTGTTAAGGAACAAACCATGATCGATGACAGTAAAATAAACAATGAAGCTCCTGATGAAGTATCAGAAGAACAAAACCAATCTGTTAAAAGGCCAGCATGGCTTAGGCAAAAAAAGGGTCAAAAGAAGTCCCACAAGAAAGGTACTAGTAAAAAATTTGCTTCCACAAAGAATGCTCAGACACAATTTCAGTCTAGCAATAATGCTCAACAAATGAATACTCCTAATGCAAAAAAGAAAGAAGATAAGGTAGAAAAAGAGTCTTCCAAAGATAAATTATCTGATGTCAGTGACAGTGATGTTGATAGTGACGGAAGTAATGACGAAGATAGTCATGAAAAGAAAGATGTGTCCATAGATGATGATGACACAGAGTGGGAGAGGTAAAATATTTCATAATAATTTAATATACAGTGTTTCGTTTAACAGAACGATAGAATATCTCACGAGGGCTTAAAGTTATCAGAAAATGACCTGTACAAAAGTTGTTTGATTCGATGATTAACGTCAGATGGATCAAAATTAGTCTTGATGCAAATCCAGCGGTATGAGATATTTTAGGGTCAACTCTTTTATCTTTTTCTTCCCTTTTCTTTTTTTCCTCCCTTTTCTCTTTTTTCTTTTCTTTTTCCTTACTTCTAACTTTTTCTTTTTCTCTCTCTCTCTTTCTGTTCTTTTTATCTCTCTCTCTCTCTTTCTCTCTCACCCCCCTCCCTCCCCTAGATGGAATCATATATTTTTTAACAGACTAATCGATCGATCTTCATATTTCCTATAAAAAAAAAGTATTAACCTATTCATGTCGGGAAACTATTAGTTTAGCGGATATTTTAACTCTAATCCGTCGTATGAAAGACAAGAAAAGACACGAAGCAGCATTTAAAAAGTATAAAGAAATACACGGCACTATGAGCATTCTTCTGAAAGCAAATTTTTAATAACTTTAATCCCTCGTGAGATATTCTACTGTTTCCATTTAAGCAGAACGCTTTGTATACAGGGTGGGGCGGTAATCGTAGTACAACCGAGCAGAGAGTGATTCTGCGTGAAAAAAATAAGTCGAAAATATAGAATAAAATTGTTTCATATGACGCTTCGTTTCTCCCGTAATTACTAATTAATGTTTGTATGAACAGATTTCAGCAAAGAATTTCAAAGAGAGAGAAAGTTTTAGAAGGAAGAAGCAATATATCACATGAAGTTCATTGTCCATTCTTTCCTGATGTGAAACAGGAATATTGGTGGGTTTACATCTGTGATCGCAAGAGTCAAACTTTACTAACAACTCCTATTTATGTTACGTCGTTAGCAGATTTTGAAGAAGTTCAGTTGAAATTTACAGCGCCCCGGTGGCCAGGTGTTTATACATTTACTGTATGTTTACGTAGCGATTCTTATCTTGGCTTTGATCAAGCTCAAGATATTAAGGTATGTAATGAAATTTTGTTTATATTATATAAGCGAAAATTTCAGTATTATTGTTACTTTATGATTATTACAAAAATATTTGTTTGCAGTTGGATGTGAAGGAGGCACCAGAAGTACCTATGGAACATCCTCAATGGGATATTTCAGATGAAGAAACTGTGGAAGATGTAGATGCAGCTGATGAACATTCCGAGTATACAACTGACGAAGATATCAGTGACAATGAATAATATCTGTTTCTCGCGGAAGATTTGATAAATAGATATTAAAAAAAGTTCGCATTTTTCCTCTTTTTTTACTTGTCAAGTTAATGTACAATGAACTTTTATATGTGAAATTGCATAATTGTTAATGTACGTGGACAATCTAGAAAAATAGTATAGCGTGTAAGGTTTTTCAGTGAAGAGAAAGTAATAGTAAATGAAAATCATATTTATTTTAACATTGTTGTTTAATCCTCAGTTTAGGATGTATATACAGTCTTTTTAATAAAACGCGTTTTAAGATATAATAGTATTATTTTTCGCCTGGTGTTAATTTCTCTATAAGTGAAAGTCTGATAAAAACGTATCTCTTACTTATTCATTCAACCGTGTAAGTTTTTGTCAAGTTTAAAGCATAAGAGCTGCTGGTACTGTTTTGTTATAAAATAGTCAGTATCGTACTGTTGCATTGGTCACAATGGATGTTAAAATTTTGAACATCTGGATTGTGAGTATAGTTTAATTATATATATATATATATATTTTTATATATTTTTATATATTAATAATAATTATATATATATATATATTATATATATATATATATATAATCTATATATATATATATATAATTATTATTATGTATATACACACACACACACACACATATAAAGGATCAATTCTGTTACAGATATTAAAAACTATTCTTATATACTTGATCCTGTGTGTAATTTTTAAAATAGGTACGTTAAATAACATTTAAAACATATTTATAAATTCAAATTATAAATAACATTTATAAATCCTATCACTAAAGTAATTTTACAACATTACTTAAAATATGTAAAGAAAGGATATATACACGCACGTATATACAATATATATTAATCATTAATGTACATAATACATTAACCATAAACGTATATTGCAGATTTCACGTAAAATGTCGTACAATATGTAAGAACAGCTGTAAGATATCTTGAAAAGATCAAATAATTTTGCACATCATACAGCACTTTACAGAAAAGCTTCATCATCATGTATTCTTATCTTGACGCTGAACTGAATTTAATTTCACTGCGCATATACATGTGTACATGCTTATATATTACTATCATACGTTTCGTGTCCTCACAGTTAATTTTAGACCAGCACATAAAATAAAATTTTGGTATTCCCCTAATAGAATATCTTCAACACCTTTCATACTGATATATAATCTTTTACAGATCATTTAACATCATCAAATAATGTTGGATGGAAAATGAGACTGAAAAATATAACAAATGGTCCCATTTATACATATATCAAAACAGACGAAAATGCTAATATTAAATGGGGCGTGCGACATTATATTCCAAGAGCATCAAGATCACTACAATATACTGCGATCATAAATAATTAAAATTAGTTCCTAAAAGATATATTTTATAGAATTATTGTCTTATTAATTAATATTAAATTCGACAAGGAGAAATATCTTTAATCTAAAAATAATGAAATATTGTTGAAAGATAGAAAAATAAAGTTTCGAAAATCGAATACGAAAAATGTAATACATACATTCTATATTTGTGTTTATGGTTCCAAGCTAAGCAGTTCCATGTATCTTTTTTGCATTTCTGTCAAAAGATTATCTAACCTGGCGAAATAAAAGATAAAAATATGTTATACTTTCATTCTATATACTTGTACACTTATATATGTACTTATTTCTCAGATTGTAAGTCATAGTATGAAACATACGTGTAACGTATCACTAAGTTATCATATATCACATCATTTTCTGTGTCCAGCTTTTCCTTATGTTTCATACTAGATATATTTAAAAATTGATTACTATCACATTCATTTGACATTTCCGTACTATCGTATAATAAAATGTTTGTAGCTTTATTTGTAGAGGTAGATAGACTTAAATGTTCTTTATTAGAAATATCGAACGCATTAGAAGTGAGATGTTGTGTTATATTTTGAAGTTCTTCACAGTACACTGTCTTCATAGCAATAACCGAGTCAAAAATCATTTCCAATGTTCGGAGTTCTGATTCTAATTTCGCTATTTGTCTGAAAATATTATATCAATGTAAGATACATCAATTATAGTTTAATATACAACACATTCATTGGCCATATACATACTTTATAATTTCAGAAATATTGTGAAACTCTACTCCTTGTACTTTCAAGAATTCAAAGATTAATTTTGCTATTTCTGTTGGCCTTGCATTTTTATGAGAATATTCATCTCTATGCAACTCATAGATTTTTGCGATTTTATTATATCTGTTTAAAATTCAAATATGATAGTGAAACAGTAAAGGACGATATTAAAAATAGACGGTGGATTTTGATACAAATCGGAGAGAAAAAATTTTGTTCAAAAAGTTTTATCGTCTGTAAAATAAACAATTATTTGACTTTGATTGTTCAGAGCATTAGTAATGTATATATGTTGCTGTTGAATAAATTATAATCACAGTCATATGTTTATTGTATTTGTGTTGTATTTAACCGCATTTATTATAACATTTCCATTATTTGTCGGAAAAATAACTACTACACTTCTTATTCTTTAGCGTATAATCGTACTATAACAAAATTTTTCTCAATTAGTACCAAAATTCATTTTTAACATTGTCCTTTACTCACATTTGAAACATATCTTTAATACAATCAATAGATTTTACTTCATTGCTTAATCTACTGCTTTCTAGTATCAATGGATTAAATTTTAATTTTATTTGATTAGCAGCCTTAACAAGTTTAGTAACTTTTTTACAATTAATTTCCAAAGCTGTCAATTCCTTCTTATTTGTAGATCCCCCTTCCCATTTAATACGAAATATAGATAGTTCACTTAGAAGATTATTTATAGTTGTTAATGTATTTGTCATATTTTTATTAAATGTATCAAGTTTTGCGATTACCAAATCTCTGAAATATTATGCAGTATATATGTATATAAGTAAAATTTTATAATAAACCACTACTAAATTTCATAGATGAATCTGCAGATAGATTACTATATAACTACTAATATATAAAAATATATATAAAATACTTACAATTTTATAGTTAAGGCAAAAATATACAATTGAAACAAATTTATTTGTTGCCTGATAAAAAATATTGTTACTCTGCAATAATCTTGTAACGTTTCAAAATCCAACAGACCTTTTGGCAATTCCATCATTTTTCGAATTTCTATAGGGATTACTGGTATAGGGATAGTCTCTATTAAAGGACTCTCATTTTTAAAGACAAATAAATCCGTATTCTACAGGGAAATTGATAGTTTAAATCAAAATAATACTATATAAAATAAATTTATAATATTTTATACTAACATAGAAACATACAAAGCATTATATCATCATACCTGAATTTGTGATAAAAGTGGTGCTTGATTTTCAATAAGAATTTTACCAAAATAATCTGTTAAAGTTTGTTGATTTATTGGTATATCAATATCCTTTTCAATCATATGTTGTAAATCTGTAATCTTAGTAGTGCTGTCTATTTCGTATGTATTAATTTTATACATCGATGCAACAAACACATGAACTATCTGGAAAAAAAAAGTTAAAATGTTTATATTTTAAATAATTATGTGCATTTTTCAAATACCAGCGTATGAAAAATGCTACATTAAAATACCTGTTTTGATAAAATAGAATGCAGTAATTCAAATACCACAAGCTTCGATATTCCACTTTCATATTGTTTCCCTCTTTTCTTTGGATCCCATTGTAACACAACCTTAAACCATTCTATTAATTTATTTCGAAGATTTCTAATAAAAAATATAACCAGTTTAAATAAAATTGATATTTTATTATTTTTCATTTTATCAAACAATGTTATAGTTGTTACTTTGATAAGTTTGTAGGGTCAGCAATATCTTGACCAAAAACTACCTTCCCTTTTGATTTGAAAGCACAGATATCATCATATGTTTTATTTCTAATATGTTGCATCCTAAAAAATATATAAGTTAACTAATGTTTAGATTTTTATTATAAACTTTTCATAATTATATAGCATACCACGACATAGTATGTTGCATTTTAGGTAAAAATGGTCTTGTTCCAGTAACAAGTTCATAAAAAAGAATGCCCAAACTCCAATAGTCCACGGAACAACTATATGTCTGTTTCCATAGTAATTCTGGAGCTATATAATTTAATGTACCTACTAAAGAGCCAGATGTACTATCCTCTCCAAGTTCTTTTGCATATCCTAAATCTATTAATTTATATGAAATCTAAAATATATTTTATGTATATATTATTAATTATCACTTGTAATATATTTAATAAAATCTACATTTAATACAATATTGCTTACGATGTCACGTTCATCTTGTAAAACTATATTTTCAGGTTTCAGATCACGATGAGTAATGTTATTGGAATGTAAGTATTCTATCGCAGAAGAAATATCTTTCATTACACTAATTGCTTCTTTTTCACTAACACCGCAACAATTTTCCACTTTTCTTAGAACCTGCAATTTAACAAACATTGCTAATATAAACACAACTACCGTTTCATTGATTGAGACATAAGTTATATATCGATATTTACCTTTCTCAGATCGCCTTTCCTACAAAATTCCATACATAATAAAGGTAAATCTACTTTATCGTCAGGATGTTTAAATGGTAAATTTAGCCCTTTAACGATATTTGGATGCCTCAAACGTTTCATTATCTGGACCTCATTAATCCATCTTTTACGTTGCGCTTCTTTTAATTGTGCAACCTCCCGTTTGCATATTTTAATTGCTAGAGTTTTCATAAAATATTCTATAATTGCTATAATATTCTGCTTTATGCTATTTAAACAACGTTTACCCTATCCAGCGTTGGCAAATAAAATATTAAATACCGAGTCTTATTGTTTTATTTTCATTGTTGAAGAGTAAACATACCAAGCTTTTTACCACTTTTATGTATCCAAAGTTCGACGATACCAAATCCTCCAGAACCTAAAACTTTATCTAGGCTCCAACCTTCAATAAATGCTGGTGTAGCAGTCATATTAAATGCTTTGCCTAAACATTATTTAAATTATAGTTATTGAAATTTTTTAAAAAGATTCAGATTAAAATATAAAAAAATACTGTTAGCTTCTTTTCCCTCTGGGCATATACATACATCAGCTGTATAAGAAAATCAAATTGATTTTACCAATTATCACGGCTATACAACGATCATATTTATAATATATTAATTTTTTAAAAGAATAAACACCCGACATATATGACAGGTCAATACATACTGCCAACATAAAAATTTTCGTTACAAATTCTATAAAACAGCGATTATGTATTATCTTATCAATTATCGCCATACGTTATACTTTTAGAAAATAAACGAAATTTTATAATAATTTACATGAAAATTCAAATTCTAATATGATAGTAATAGATTTCCTCTCTGATAATATTATACTTTGATCAAATTTTAACAAATTCGATTAAACAATTATTAATGCTACATAGGTGTTATTAACAACTTAATTGTCGTCATTGATTAATTAGTAAGCATGCGTCTGTACGATATTGTTTAACGTTTAATATTGCCGGCAATAGCAAACAGCAATATAATGCTAATAAATATTATATCCCTTTAGGATATCTTAAAATTTGATATTAAACAACAAGCTTTGTTTACAATCGCGCGCGCGCGCGCACGCTCAAGCAGAGTTATATTTGCTTTAGCGAGAACATGAAATATGTAGGTGTAGCGGGTACTATATCTTGCATTTTTCCAAATTTTAAAGTGTATAGATCCTACTTTGTTATATACAAAATAAAAAATGTTAACTTATGAAAACATACTATTTAAATAATATAAACCAATTTTGATAAAATATAGGATTAACATACACAAGCACGCACGCGCGCGCGCGCGCACCACACACACACACACACATACACGTACACAAAATTGTGAAAACAAATTTTTTTCCGCGATGTAGTGACAATTTTTTAAAACGAAATATATACTTGAAATATACATATATCTGAAATATATATTTAATTGAATGAGATATATAATTCAAAAGGATAACAATTTTCAATAGTACGTATGTATACAATTTATTTTGGATGCTGTTTAATCCAATGGAGGGTGGCGCTTTGGGCAGTCCGGTTTTTGAAGAAATATGGCGGATGTCGAGGTGAGTCTGTCACGTGGAAGTTCAGAAACTGTATTATTGTCTTGTAATTAATAACTACTTAAATTTGATTCTGTTACAGTTAACGAAAGCATTAAAAGATTTGCCAAACCGAGTTCAAACCGCCAGTAAAAACGAGCGGCGAGAGATTCTACAAAATGTCGTCAATGTATTGTCAAATCCTGGTAAGAAACGAAATTGTGAATAAACTTTTGATAAAAATGTATAACTTTCTAGATCGAAAATATCTGTTCATAGAACAAAGAAATTATATTGTATCCTATAAATATATTTTGAAATTAATATATATATATATATATATATATATATATATATATAGAGAGAGAGAGAGAGAGAGAGATAATATTGAATATTAGAATTTAAATAATATACAGGACTGAATGTATATTACCACTTATTTTTTTTATTATAATATTTTTAATATGTATATAATTTGCATTTGTAATTCTTAATCTTTCGATATTTTTCCACTTTCAATATACATCCTAAATATTAATATGTTGATGTAGATTTAATATTTATTCAATTACAAGATATATGTAATATTATGTATAGTAATTAATGTATCTCAGTCATATGTATCTAGTATTATATATTTTTATATATATATGTTGTATAAAATATATATAAAATTATCCTTTATTAATCTCACTATAAAAATAAATAAATAATTATATTATTTCAATTTTTATATTATAAGACAATGTAACATATATGTATACTATTACATTATAATTATGTGTAAGATATTTATTTTTATAATTTATATAAAAGGAAAATGTATAAAATAAAATTCTGCTTATAAGTAGTTGTATAAATTCATATTACAAATGGTCGAAGGTATATTCATAATATGTCGATATAATAACATTTATTAAATTTCTATATTTATAGGCATCAATGAGAAAATTGTTAATGGAATTTGCAAAACCGTATCTCTTACTTTACATCGATATAAGGATACTGCTTCCCAATCCTACGTGAAAAATTTAATCGAAGAATTGTTGAGAAAGCAACCGGCACCTACAATAAAGCATATGACAAATGTTGTCATAGAACAAGCTACATGGCATAAAAATGTAGTTCCTACGTACGTAATTAATTACATACATAGTTCTCCAAATGCATACATTAAAAAAGAAAAAATGTATATTTTAAACTATGTATTAATGTTCATAAGTTACTAACAAAATGTTATTTTGTAGTCTGAATACAGCTTTAACGGCGTATCTTGCATTAAAGTGGTCAACATTGATTGTTCTACACGGATACAAAAGCAATTCAGACATCAATCCGGAATTACCAAAACTCATTGAAGCACAAGCAAATTTGAGTGCAGCAGCTTTGGCATCCATGGATAAAAAATTGACGGAGAAAGTATATGTTTTACTAGCGCATCAATGGTTGAGTGTTAAAGATATTGATATTGTGTATTTAGAGACACTAACAAAATTGGAAGTTGGAAACGGTGTAATTGTTCTTGCTAGTTTACTCGCTAAGTATTTAGTTAATGCAAAGAAAAGTGAATTAGTGGTGAAACTGAAGGTAAATTTATATTTGATAATATATTTTTGTGTTGAAAAATCTGTTTTTATATCAGTATTATCTTTTATTCTTTGTAGTAAATATTGTCGAATAAATATTTGTTTTTCTTTTCAGACAAACACCATAGATGCTTTCATAAAACTAACTATTAGTTGTAAGAAAAAACCAGATCTATATGTTGTTCATAATGCTATACCTCTTCTCCGTAGAATATCTCATGACGAGTTTAAAGGTCAACTATTACCGGCTTTGCAAAAAGCTATGTTAAGAAATCCAGAAATTATCATTGAATCGGTTGGATATATTCTAAGTGGTTTAAGTCTTGATTTAAGTCAGTATAGTCAAGATATAAGTAAAGTATTGTTTGCCAATTTGCATTCAAAGGAAGACTTAGTTAGAGATGAAGCTGTAGGAGCTTGTCGTAGACTTGCTCTTCAATGTTCAGATAATATTGCTTTGGAAAATTTATTGTCATCCGTATTTGCTGTATTTCACGGATCAGAAGGAAAACTTACAGTTGCAACTCATAAAATTTCCGTCTTACAAGGTGCTGGCAATCTTAGTTACAATGCAGCTTCAGGAAGTAGCATTGAAAAATTAGCTGAAACAGCTTGTGAACATTTTATCAAAGTTCTTGAAACTGAAGTTCATGAGAAAACTTTAATTTATGCTCTTGAAATGATGGCCTTGTGGTCCAATAAATTTGCAAATAATGTTCCAAAATGCGTAATAGATGCGTTTAAAAAGGGCATGAATGCTAAAACTTCAACTGCGGCAGTGCGTACTGCTTATATTAAACTCTTCTTTTCTATACCGGAAGCTTCATATTCTGCAGCAATAACTCCATTACTCGTACAAGCAATAGTAAGAGCTATGCAACAATCCGCGCAGCCAGCTGCAGTTACAGAGGGTTTAGTGGCTTCTTATTTGTTACTGAAATTTGTTCTTGCTAATCAAGTGGAGAATGACAAACAAACTGTACTATGGAATGCTATTGACGAGCAAATATTCTTTTCAGAAAAATTTTTGTCAGCTTGTGGAGACGATATATTATATCACCTCATGCTGCTTTGTGAAAGACTAATTACTGAATTTGGAGATAGGTTAAATGAAAAAGCTTTAAACGGTGTGCATAGAGCAATTGTGGCATGTGCGACAGCCCCCAAATATAAAATAAGGAAACGTTGTTTTCCATTAATTAAAAAGGTTTTAACTGGCTTGAGTACATACGATCCTGCACAAGAACTACTAATGGAATATAATAAATTCTTAGAAAATGTAAAAATCAAGTCTGAACATGATAAAGAAAATAAAGAGGATTCTTCTAGTTGCGAGACAACTGGCAGATGTCTTGCAGATGGATTACTTGCTATTTGTTCAGGTTCTTTTCTGTTCGAATTACCTGCTATGCAAATGACAAGAGATGCATTAATACCATCTCATCATCCTGCAATCTATAAAGCGATGCCAAATTTATGGTTCAAAGTTGCAAAGAACTTTAATCTTGTTCCAAAGAACTTTCTATGTACATTTAATCATGAAATTAAAAAAATACTTCTGCAAAATTATAAGCCTGTTGCTAGTTATGAAAATGCGTTGACAAAAGTGATATCAATTATACCAGACATCATACTACCTGCAATAGTGTCAAACATTACAAATAAGCTTGATGATCCAGAGGTCTTGAAAGTCACCAAAGACGAATACTTCACTTATCTCACTCCAGAGGGGGAATTATATGACAAAAGCGTATTACCAACAAGCGATGAAAATGATATTCTTAATTCAATGAACATGAAAAGAGAGAGTAAGGTGTATTCGTTTAAAGAACAGCAAGAAGAATTGCAACTTAGGCGAGAATTATATGAAAAACGAAAGAAAGAAGGAAAAATAAAGGAACCTAAATTAACACCCAAGCAAGAAGAAATCCTTAAGGCACAAATGGCGAAAGAAAATGCAATCCGGAAAAGATTGACAGAACTGAAACTTAGAATAAATAATGCTGTATCTCTAATTATATGTTCTATGCGTGGAAATGGACAAGAATTGTCTTTTTATTTAAAAGATTTTCTACTTCCGATTTTGAAAAACTTAAGATCACCATTAGCTGCTCCTGCAATGTGTGATCTTTATATCCGTTTAAAAAGGATCGTGAAAATAAATAATCCAGTTCTTAGTGATTTAGTAGCACATGTTACGTTACGACAATTGCAACCACAATGTGATCTGAATCAAGCTTGGGAAGAGGAAAATCTTGATACAGCTGTAAAGAGAACTTTAAATCTTTTACACACAACAACAATAAAACAAAAGAAGTTATTTACAGCTCCGACCTTTTGCTACGTCTTTCCATTTCTAAAGAAGACCTTATTATCTTATAAGGACGATAATATGATTGTTCAAGGATTACAGATAATACAAGAACATGCTAAACAAAGAGGAAGTTCTTCTGATTTTAAAGATACGAGACATCCCCAATTGCTTCCGCGTAAACATATGTTTGATCTATTAATAGAATTAATGGAAATCACAAGCGGAAGGGTACAATCACATGCGGTTGCAACACTGTTAGATGTTGCTCAATCCGGTAGCGGTCAACCAGGTACTGCAATAGCAACTAGTGAAGATATAGATTCTTTAATTGGTGCATTACAAAATTCTTTATCTACAATAAGAGATGCAGCGTTAAGAGCATTAACAGTCGTGAAACAAGCTTTTCCATCTCAGAAAGAGGATGCTGACCAACTGTCTCATCTTGTTAGGAAAATATGGATTGCTAAGTTCGATGTTTGCGACGAGAATAAAATTCTTGCTAATGAGTTATGGAATGCTGCAGATTTAGTAATGCATACGGACATACTATCTGACGAACTGATCCAAGACATTACACATCCTGTAGAACCTATACAGCAAGCAGCTGCTTGTGCTTTGGCGCAGTGTTTAAATGACGTTCCCCACCTAGTACCAGAAATTTTGGATAAATTACTACAGCTGTACCAAGAAAAGTTAGCCATGATTCCACCAAAATTGAACGATTTTGGACGCGTGGTTGAACAACCGATCGATACTTGGGGTCCAAGACGAGGTGTAGCACTTGCATTGGCTCAAATGGCAGCCCTTCTCAGTGCTGATACGGTACTTAAACTTGTGCAATTTTTTGTCTCTACTGGTTTAGGAGATAGAAATCAAACTGTTCGTACGGAAATGTTAACTGCTGCTGTAGCTGTTGTTGATCTTCATGGAAAAGCAAATATAACTTCTTTATTGCCGGTTTTTGAAGACTTTATGGATAAAGCGCCAAAAATTGGCAGTTTCGATTCAATCAAACAATCTGTAGTTATTCTTATGGGGTCACTAGCAAGACATTTGGACAAAGATGATTCACGTATTAAACCGATAGTTATGCGTTTAATCGCTGCTCTTTCCACACCATCGCAACAAGTGCAGGAGGCAGTAGCCAATTGTCTACCACATCTTGTACCTTCTATTAAGGAAGATGCGCCAAAGATTGTGGACAAATTAATGGACCAATTGTTAAAGTCAGACAAATATGGGGAACGTAAAGGTGCAGCTTACGGTTTAGCAGGTATAATCAAGGGTATGGGGATACTAGCATTAAAACAACTCGATATTATGACCACATTAACTAATGCCATTCAGGATAAGAAAAACTATAGGCATCGGGAAGGAGCGTTATTTGCTTTCGAAATGTTATGTACAATGCTTGGTAGGTTATTTGAACCGTACATCGTTCACGTATTACCACATTTGTTGCTGTGCTTTGGAGATTCAAGTCAATATGTCAGAGCGGCTACCGATGATACAGCTCGTGTAGTTATGAGTAAATTATCTGCACATGGGGTAAAGCTTGTTTTACCTAGTTTATTAGCAGCATTAGAAGAAGATTCTTGGAGGACTAAAACTGGTAAATAATTTAAATATTAATGTTATTCAGATTAATAATCTTGTTGTAGATATTACATAATTTTGTTTGCGTTTTTAAGGATCTGTTGAGTTATTAGGTGCAATGGCGTATTGTGCACCAAAACAGCTTAGTAGTTGTTTGCCAAGTATAGTTCCAAAGCTAATCGAAGTACTTAGTGATTCACATACAAAAGTTCAAGAAGCTGGTGCAGAAGCTCTTAAAGTTATTGGAAGCGTAATTCGTAATCCGGAGATTCAAGCTATTGTACCAGTTTTATTGAAAGCCTTACAAGATCCTTCTCATAAAACAGCTACTTGCCTTCAAACTCTTTTAGATACTCAGTTCGTACATTTTATCGATGCTCCATCGTTAGCTCTTATTATGCCTGTAGTACAACGAGCATTTTTGGATCGTTCAACAGAAACAAGAAAAATGGCTGCCCAAATTATTGGAAATATGTATTCTTTAACCGATCAAAAAGATTTAACTCCATATTTGCCAACAATCATCCCTGGCTTAAAAACGAGTTTATTAGATCCTGTACCAGAAGTACGAAGCGTATCTGCAAGAGCATTAGGTGCTATGGTACGAGGAATGGGTGAATCTAGCTTTGAAGATTTACTTCCTTGGTTAATGCAAACGCTTACATCTGAAACAAGTAGCGTTGATCGATCAGGTGCTGCACAAGGCCTCTCAGAAGTTGTGAGGGGATTAGGTGTTGAAAAACTTCACAAACTTATGCCTGAAATTATTAGTACTGCCGAAAGAACCGACATAGCTCCTCATGTTAAGGATGGTTATATTATGATGTTTATTTATATGCCAAGTGCATTTACTACAGAGTTTACACCCTATATTGGACAAATTATTAATCCTATTTTGAAAGCTTTAGCCGATGAGAACGAATACGTTCGTGAAACAGCACTTAGAGCGGGCCAACGTATCGTTAATCTTTATGCCGATTCTGCTATTATGTTGCTGTTACCAGAATTGGAAAAGAGTCTGTTTGATGATAATTGGCGTATTAGATACTCATCAGTTCAATTACTTGGTGATTTGTTATATCGAATTTCTGGAGTTTCGGGAAAGATGTCAACAGAAACGGCAAGCGAAGATGATAATTTTGGAACTGAACAGTCACATTATGCCATTATTAACGCACTTGGTGCTGAAAGGCGAAATCGTGTTTTAGCGGGATTGTACATGGGTAGATCGGATGTTGCATTGATGGTACGCCAAGCTGCTCTTCATGTATGGAAAGTTGTTGTAACGAATACACCGAGAACTTTAAGGGAAATATTACCGACGTTGTTTACTTTATTACTTGGCTGTCTAGCTAGTACAAGTAACGATAAAAGACAGGTGGCAGCGAGGACTTTAGGAGATCTAGTTAGAAAATTAGGTGAAAGGGTGTTACCAGAAATTATACCTATTTTAGAAAAAGGTTTACAAAGCGATCAGGCCGATCAACGTCAAGGTGTATGTATTGGATTATCAGAAATAATGACAAGTACAAATAAAGACATGGTGATAACCTTTGTAGTCAGCTTAGTTCCAACAGTGAGGTAAAAATATTTGTGTTTATATGTAAAGAATGTTATTGAAAAATTTTGAAATAACGATCAGATAATTAGAAGGACTATTATTTTTATATTGTAGGAAAGCATTGTGCGATCCATTACCAGAAGTTCGACAGGCAGCAGCAAAAACCTTTGACGGTTTGCATTCAACCGTAGGAGTGAGAGCATTAGATGATATATTACCAGCAATGTTAACACAATTAAATTCACCGGATCCAGCAGAAGCAGAGAATACCTTAGATGGTTTACGCCAAGTAATGGCAATCAAATCTCGTGTTGTACTACCATATTTAGTACCTCAGTTGACAACTCCTCCTGTCAATACAAAAGCGTTATCAATCTTGGCTAGCGTAGCAGGCGAAGCATTAACAAGGTTCCTTCACAAAATTCTACCAGCGCTATTAACCGCACTCTCTAGTGCTCAGGGCACACCGAACGAAGTTCAAGAGTTAGAATATTGCCAAGCAGTGATCCTATCTGTTACCGATGAGGTTGGTATTAGAACAGTCATGGATCAGCTCATGGAAGCTACAAGAGCGGACGATCCATCCAGACGACGAAGCGCTGCAACTTTGTTATGTGCTTTCTGCCGTGATACACGTGCAGATTATAGTCAATATGTTCCACAATTATTACGAGGTCTCATTCACTTATTTACAGACAGTGATAAGGATGTACTACAGATGAGTTGGGAAGCTCTTACAGCAGTCACTAAGGTAAGGCTACGTTATGGTAATAAAAATTTTCTATTTAAATATAATTTTCAATCAATGTTATTGAAATTAATATGTTAAATTCTATTTTTAGACTTTGGCATCCGATCAACAAATTGCTCATGTACAAGATATCAGACAAGCTGTTCGGTTCGCAGTGTCTGATTTAAAGGGACAAGAATTATTGCCAGGATTTTGTTTGCCGAAAGGGATTACTCCCATTCTTCCGATATTCAGAGAAGCTATATTAAATGGTTTACCAGAAGCAAAAGAACAAGCAGCTCAAGGACTTGGAGAAGTTATAAAATTAACTAGCGCCTCAGCGTTACAACCAAGTGTTGTACATATTACAGGACCATTAATTCGTATTCTCGGCGATCGCTTTAATTGGAGTGTTAAAGCAGCAGTTTTAGAAACACTTGCAATCTTGCTCGGCAAGGTAGGGTAATCTAATAGCTATAATGTATGAGCAATATTAAGAGAAAGATATACTATAAAGATATAATAAGATATAAGAGTAACGCAAAAGTAAATAATTAATATCTAATAAAATGCTTTGATTAGGTTGGAGTAATGTTAAAGCAATTTTTGCCACAATTACAAACCACTTTCTTGAGAGCATTGAATGACAGTAATAGACAAGTGAGATTAAAAGCTGCTTACGCTTTAAGTAATCTCATTGTAATTCATACTCGTGTTGACCCATTGTTCACAGAACTTCATACTGGCATTAAAACTGGGGATGATCCAGCTATTAGGTAAACTAAAGGATCGAATATATTTCATACATTATTTATATATTTGCATCATTGAAGTTTACCAATACATATTCATTCTATTTAGAGAAACGATGTTACAAGCTTTAAGAGGCGTGCTTACGCCTGCTGGTGACAAAATGACAGAACCAATGAAGAAACAAGTTTTTGTCACTTTAAGTAGTATGCTTGGACATCCGGAAGATGTTACAAGGAACGCCGTAGCTGGTTGTTTTGGGGCGTTGATACGATGGCTCAGTCTAGACCAACTCAATATTGCTCTTAACGAAGATCTATTATGTACGTTTATTTTATATTTGGGATTACGGTGGAATTTCTAGAATATTCAATTACAATCGAAGACAAATATTTTAAATGTAAAATATCCTTTTGTTCAAGACGATAGAAAACGATATATGCTACGATTATCATACATAATTAGCGTAAATCACGGTTAGAAGTATGCGGGAATACGGAAATTTTTTCTCGGGATCTCGGGTCGGGTTGCAAACCAGTTTTATCGAATTATTCGTGAAACGTCGTTCGTCTTGTCGAAATTCTCGGGGATTCCAACATTCTCGAGTCCCCGAGATGTTTTCGGAACCTGACTCGGCTCGAACCGAAGAACATCTGGTTGTCTCGCACTTCAAGTTACAGTTTATCGTCTCATAGATTCTTTTTTATAAAATACATATAACATTTGAGTTATTCAATTAATTTTAGGTAGTGACACCAGTGTCGATTGGATGCTTAGACACGGGCGTTCTGCAGCGTTATTTGTCGCGTTAAAGGAATCTCCAACAACTATTTACAACAATAAAGAGAAAGATCGTGTTTGCGGAGTAATACTTTCGTATTTAAGCGCAGATCGAGTTCAAATAGTCATGAACGGTGTACGAGCTTGTGGTTATCTGTTTCAATATCTTATGAACGAACGACAACCTATACCTCAACAAATTTTATCTCCTTTCGTGCGAGTAAGTATATTCCAACAAATTACATGTAAATTACACAATAAATTATTTCCATATAAAATTACAAACATAAATTTATCTTTTAGTCAATGAATAACAATAGTAACGACGTAAAACAGTTATTAGCTAAGGTATGCATTCATTTGGCTCGTAACATACCGCCTGAGAGGATGTCACCGGAATTACTTAGATCGCTTTTACCTATGTTGGTAAATGGAACAAAAGAGAAAAATGGTTACGTGAAAGCCAACAGTGAACTTGCTCTTATAGCAGTACTTAGACTGAGGCAAGGGGAAGAAGAACATCAGGTATATTTCTATCAAAACTTTATTGTATAAAATTATGAAGTGAAAATCTTGTGTGTGTGTGTATATATATATATATTACTTATAATTTTGTAAATTGATTTTTTCAGCGTTGCATGGCCTTTCTGGATGCCGGTGCAAGGGAATCATTGTCAGATGTAGTCAGCAAAGTGTTGCGCAAAGTGTTATCGCAGCCTGAAGGCAAAATAGAAGAATTGGACGATACATTACTCACGTGAGAGATATTGTATGTTCCGGGGCTCATTGCGCTCTACACCCATTCTTATAGCCGTACTATTAATAATTACTCGAATGATTTTTATAAAATGATTTACTATTCGTGTACTAGTTACATTATAAAGACGTTAGTTCGTTCCATATTGTATCTCGATAATCAATTAAACAAAGTAAAACGTAACAGTCACTCGATGGCATTCAAGTTACTTAAACTAAGGTGTCCTGTTTACCGAGCGATTCGCATACACGTTGTAGATATTTCTACGAAAAGTGTTTTATACTGTCGATTTATTCATCCGTTTCTTTATATTTTAATTATTAGTGAATCGTATTTGTCTCTAGGATACATATTTGTAAATGAGTCGATAGAAAGTGACACAAAATATATCGAATTTGAACAGGAGAATAGTGAAAATGATTTAAAATACGAATTGTATATTGATCGCGTTGTAGATTCACGCTTTACCTTCTTCATTTATGTTATGTTGTACAGTTTGTTATGTTTTGCTAATATTATAACCGAAAGTAGATTACTTTACTTGTGCGGGGAAAATTGTTACTTGCGCTAGAAAATTTTTTTTAAACGGAAGTGCATTCATTTTTTTATTTTTTCATTTTTTTTTTTTCTTTTTTTCCCTGGGAACCACACGAATATATATAATATTTGAATGCCGGTAAACCGAGTAAAATGTTTACTTGCTATCGAGGATTTGAACAGTGTCCCGCTTTTATTGTCATAGAAGTGTGTTTTGCTGTCCTGTATTGTAGTTGTATGAATCGGTATATAGTCTATATTTTAGAATTACTTCTAGAAATTGTTGAGCCGGCTTAAGCCGTACCGTAACACGACGCGATACTTGTAAATCTATCGGTAGAAAGTCTTCGTCTTCTAATCTGTTCTTCTATTTTCGACAATTTTCGCTTTGTCTATGATTACATTAATTACATTACCCACAATTTGAGAACATACATCATATTCTGCATATACGTCCTATGATACGTTATTACAATATGGCGAACAAATATGGGACTTTGTATAACATTTATCTTTATAATATCAGATCAAACTTTGTTCATCCTTCGTTCATCTACAGTTTATACGTGTTAGAATATTTTACTTTGTTAGGAAATGAAATAAAATTGCTCCGTTAAATTGGTCACGTGTAGTTTTAGACGGTATTGGTTTGTAGCACGTATTTTAATAAATATCCGAAAGAATCAAATCTTACATGTTAATGAAATTTTAATATATATTAGATATCTTATTAGAGTAAATATTACGGAAGACGAAGATACGAAAATATGATTAACGATAACGATAACGTAATGGATCAAAAGTAACGCGTATACATTGCATTTTAGACGGAAACATTAGTGTAAGTCAGCGACTTGATCGCACACCGTCGTTTCTCTAACTTCATGAGCCCTGGGACTTTTACGAAAGCATATTCGGATTATACATACATACATTATATATATATATATATATATATATATATATATATATAGAAGGAAGAAAATCAATCGAGTTCCATCGCATTATTGTTACGACAATGCGTAACGACAATTCGCTTGTTCCGATAAAACCGACAATTTCGTTATTGCTCGCTCAAGACTGAATCGTTCCATCCGTGGCTCGTAGAAAAGCCAACTGCTCTACGTTCTTTTCAATTCTATGATGTTTCACGAATCACAATCCTTCTATCTGTACCTGTTTCAGACGACGAACGTATTTGCGTGTTTCATACTCGCGCGTTTAATTATTTTCATGACTGAGCGAATCGAATGCCATTCATTTTATTATTTTTTATCACTTAAGTTTGTTTTGTTCTATTTCAGACATACAATGCATCTACGCATATACTATGTTTCCTAATATCTAGAACCTTCGTACGTTCCATTGATTTTATTTCATTTCTTTTAACATTCGAATATTTTGTTTGCAGTATCTCATCGAGATACTATGCTGCAAAAGATTCTATGCTTTTTTACGTTACGTTAACAAAATGACCTTATATGGAAAAAAGTTTATTTATCGTGTTCCGTTAATTATTTTACAATTGTTAATTATGTATGCACAGATGTACGCGATACAAATAGAACGATACGTTCGAAAAGCAATATCTCTTCATTTATGCTTCGTCAATAAAAACTGGAAGAACATTGGCTATAGTAATAGATCGTTCTTATTAATATCGTGTCTAAATTATTTTATTAATCGGCTTCGATATCTAAAGTATTATGCTGATACGTTTCTCTTTACTTTGTCCTCTTGTTATCTAAAAATGTACCCACGTGCCAATGAAATTCTAGTTTAATAATCGATGTATTCTCTTATCTCTTAAAACTTAATCTTTAATTGTAATTCTCGATGCTATAAGTATGTTCCTAAAACTAAGTAAGATACAAGTAGAAACTGTTCGTTTTATTTAACATGATATCGATGATTTTGAACGATCAATGTGAAACAAATGAGAAATAGGATAAGATTTGCACGCGACGCAAGTGAAATTAGATTTTTGTATTATTACCTTATCGAATTATATTAGGGTTCTTTCTTTGTTTTTGAAATCTTGATCGGAGACAGTTCGCTAATTCTAGAACCGTCTCTTTTTCCTAAATTATTGGCTTTTAACGATATGGTTTCCTCCTCGATGTTCTTTGTACGCAACAATCTCAGAGTCTTCTTTCTTAAAGAAAGCAACTCCTTTGCTGCCTCTAGTATTATTTCATAAAATTCGAGAAATGTCAGCTGTAACATTAAATTTCTATATTAAAAATATATTAAAAATATACTGTAAATTATGCCGTAAAAAAGAAAAAAAAAAAGAGTATCGTATACGATGTGTCTGTAAAATATATTAATTAAAATAATTAAGTTAGGGAAGACGCAATTTTTGTAATATCTGTAAATAACCATTGATTAAAATATTAGTCACATGTTAAATTAAATATGATATTCGATATTGGTTTATGATATTCATATATATATTGATGTAATAAACACATTTCGATCTATGCTACTTATAATGTTTTATGCTTTTTATATATATATATATAATCGATGATAATTCTATAATTATATACTTTGATACTTAAATAATCGACGAAACCCAGTCTGACGTAATTTGCATTTTATATTACTGTTCGTATCGTTTGTTAACTTGCCTGCTTTCAATTTCAGTTTTATAGTCTTTTCAATACGTATCACGTATTATGCATAAAATAAAAATTGCATAATAATAATAGCGATAACGATCATAACCATTAATAAAGTAATCTATGTCGAGCGATATTCGTAGTTATCGACATTATGCAATTTTAGCATAATGTCAACAACATACAAGACTAATGGCAAGTAATTATGTATAGAGACGATCTGACTGCTGCTATATCTTTCATTTGTTTCATATAACGCGTTTCACCAAGAATTTGTGTTTATATATGTAAGCCGGTACGTTGAAGTACGTTGAAATCTGATAATAGCAATATAATAGCGTAACAACGTCGTTTAAATGTTTAAATTTATTACGATGTTAAAAACTGAAGAGACGCCGATACAAGTCAAGTATAATCAAATAACAACCAGATCGTTCTATCGACAGTTTTTATCTTTAAAGGTTTATAGAATTTCATTTGTATCAAATATATCAAAATTTGAATTACGATAATATACCTTATAATCCATGTTTATAATTATACCACTATTTGCATCTTTTATTCCAGGACATATCAGCGTCATAATTTCTATCATTTTTCTAGCCCCTAGTTGCGTAAAGACCAACAATTCGTTAGCTGTAATACGAATAACGTTCTTAACGCAAACGAAGCATGTACGATCATTTTCATAAAATGTGCTATACCCACTGCTACATAAATTATTTGCATTTCTTCTTGATATATTAATCGTACGATCGGGCGACGAAAAGATTTCGTCAAGTTTCAGTAAGTAGCTGACTTTCTCGCCTATCGTCACAGAATTAATTCCATCCGGGAAATTTTCCACAGCTTCGACAGCAGTCGAAGAAAGCTTTGGATCTGCCTTATCTGCATCATTAAAATATTCATACGCTTCAATGTAAAGATACCATTGGTCTAGGAACTGTACGCGCAATATGAAATATACCAACATGGATGTTTACTATTAATAAAGTAATGAAACGTTGTACGTTTTGTTCCAATTGCTCTCTTTTTCTTTCTTTTTTTGTTTTTCAAATACCAACAAGAAAAAAGAAATATATATATATATATATATATATATATATATATATATATATAGTTGTTATAAAGCAACAAGTGTTTCTTAAATAAAAACAAATTTAATTTGTGAATTTGTCAATACGTTTTCGCAAGCGTTACAAAAATTTGCACAACGTTCAAAAGTTGTTACATTATTTAATGTTTATTTACTTTCTATCGAAAGTTGACAAAAATTTCGGAAGTTAATAATTTAAAAATTTAAATAACAAATAACAACAGACAGTTAGCTTACCTTTTAAAACGCACGTCGCACGAAGGAGATCTTTCGCAGAAATTGGATAGCCGATCTGTTGGTACAATTCAAAGACGCAGTATATAGGTAGCAAATCTTGATTTTCACGGCACAGACTACCTGGAAAATTGTATTTAGAAAATTTCAGTTTAAAATTGAAAAAGTTGCATTCGCTTTGTAAACGATTAACAACACAAAAGACTTTCTAGCTGTTTCATAGAGTCATAAACATTTGTTTCGTTTAGTTTAATGAAAATTCCCAAAAACTTACATAGACGAAAATTATATTCCTTATGACATAAATTGTCTTCATAACGATATACTACCTTTTTCTCTTTTCAAAAGCCACTTTTTATATTTATATCATCTTATTTACGATAACGTTACCGTATTAGATATACCGTACGTACGTACCGACATGATTTCCAGCATGAGGATATATATAGTTTTTCAAAAATTTGTGCAAACCACCAGCGATTTTTCCGTTCATTTCCTCGACTTTATCGTCATTGTGTTTAGTATATAAATGCCAGGAAACTTCTAACAATGCGTGTAGAAATTGCCAGATTTCAATCTTTTCGAACGGACGAAGAGGATCTTTCACCATCGTGCTTTCATTTTTCGCTAATATTTTAACGATTCGCGTTAATAATAGAAACTTTATACCGAGACGTGTTTGGTATAGCGGATATTATTCCAAAGTACCGTTTTGTTGCATTAAAAGCTAATTTACTCGTATACATATAGAACATGTACTGGTACACAGTACTGTGCAAAATGTTAGGTTTGCTACCTACCAAACGAATATAAAGATACTCGATATTATCTTAAGTCTATCGTTATTACTTAAGAAAGTCAAACACGATAAATACGTATCCCCTAAAAATATTATTACCATCATTGCGAGATTACTAATCCGTAGTGATCGCTACTGACGGTTCAAGAAAAGGACTTTTGCACAGTACTGTATGTAATATACAACGATGTTAACACTAGTTATCGATCAACGTTCACCAATGTAACTATCGATTTCAGTGAGGCTAAGTCCTTCCTTATGAATACCACAATCTCTCCATAATTGCCATAAACATAATCTACTCATCGCCAGATTGCATTTTGGCGCCGGCTTGGCAAATAACGTAGCATAATCGTTGTAAATTTCACGTAAACGAAGCATGTGAAACGTTAAACAATTATATGTCCAGCATTCTTCGTATTTCCACACAGATTCTATCATATTCTCGGTGTAGGATTCAGGCGCATGTGTCTGCGTGATGTCGTTTCGTTCACCTGTAATCGTATCTGCATGAAATTTTTTCATATAAGTCGCCACTCGCTCGCTCGCTCCTTGAACATCTTTCGTTCAAACGTTTAGTGTAAAAGTTTAGTATACACGAGTGGAAATAACTTTATTTTATTAACAAGAATTTAACGATGTCGCCGTTATTATCGTTATTATCGTGTAACGAAACAACGGTGTCACTTTATCCGATTAAAATACGAAGAAGAAATGCAATCCTATTTTCGAATTATTTTCATTTATACTTGCAAATATCGTGATTTGCGTCTAGTATATGCTAATTAATAATGAGAAATATAGACCTATGGAAAGCGGATGTGCCAAACAAGAACAAGATTCTCTTTCACAACTGTAGCATTTTCCAGATGAAGCCGAAACTACGACAGATGGCTGCATATTTTTTCGATCCAATAGACGAGTTATATAGTAAGATAAACATAGAAACTGTTCTGGCTTCAGAATAGGCGTTGACCAAGTTTCTACTAACTGACCAGGTTTCTCGGCAAATCTACGAATGATTAAGTAGAAATTAATTATATTAATTTACATCGAAATATATTTCCTGTATTTCGTTATTGTACATACGCGCGTAGATACATTTTACTACCGATTTTCTATAAACTGTTACATCGATCGTACTCGTTTTCTACCTATGATCGTTATCGTACAGTGTACAATGTATATGTATATAACATTCTTACGCTGTTTTCATTTCTTTAGCTGTCCGCACGCATTCTCCTTCGTCCTTCGTTTTCGCTTCACTTTCTAAATTATCGGCTACAACGTTCGGCGCGCACAAAATATCATTTGAAAATAATGGATCAGCCTCGAACTTGTGCCCGTTACTTCCTGCATAAAACACCAATATTTTTACTTTGACGCAATATTTGATCCATCAAAAACGTCGTATCAAATATAAGGGAATCGTTTGTAATACAATCTCATGTTGATAATAAAGGATGAAAAATAACTAGCTACGCTATCAGTCGAGCCTCGATAACTCGCATAACAATTTTGCTGGTTACCCTCCGCTTCTTCTTTGTGAAAACCGCATCGTATACGTATAAATATCGTATACGTCTCCTATATAATATACGTAGCTACGATATACGAATGTACGCTTTAGATCGAAATGAAAAATCACGACTCAACTTGTCGCTTATTTTTCAAATAAATAATTGACCTTTAGAACTCGAGTCTCTACACGTCCTCTGCAATTCAAAGGATATCGATCTTCGCGCAAAACTTGTTCGACTCGTTTCGAATATCAAACCTCTGTTATTCGTAGAGAAAGTAAAATCTCCACAATCTCGAAGGATTTTTTAGTCGTTAGTCGTGATTGTTGTGATTCGAGTTCTCGAGGTCGGCTGCGTCAACAATACGCTGGTATCTTTGCTACAAATATCTTAATTAATTTTGTAAAACGTTCGCGTTACCAATTATGACTCCGTAACCATGCTTTTTATTATCCTTCCAATAACCAGAATACTTGGCTCCACCGACAGAATTCAGCTTTATCTCCCCTGTTATAACGATCTTATTATTATCTTTATCGAACATTGTTTCGACAGTTTTGAACAGTATAGATTCACCCTTGCCATGACGCATTCCGCGACGCCAGTAACCTACGTACGATGCTTCTTGCGGCCAAGCAAACGTTTTATTAAAAAATCCATTCCATACGTACTCTCCGTAGCTGCAAACATCGTATTATCATGTTATATTAAATAAAACTAAGATGTATTTCGTTCGTCGTTATAAAACCATAGAGAGCATAACAAACCCGTGCATTGCACCGCATTTCCATTGCCCGCGATAGAGACTGCCATTGGGCCAAACCATGGTTCCGATACCATCGCGAACTCCGTTCTTCCATTGACCCACGTAACGGCCACCGCTTGGATAAATTCGTAATCCAATCCCGTTCATTTTGTTCATTACCCAATCACCGTCGTACGAACCATTGTCAGAGTAACGGGAATAACTTTTTTAACAGGTACATTTACAAAAAATTGATCATTTACGAAAAAAAAAAAAAACTTGTATCGCAGCGAACAACTATATGAAAACTATACCTTTTGCCAATAATTATATTACCAGAGAATAAGATCGTCGTCACAGATTGCGTACCGAAGAAGAACACGTCTGTATACACGTTTGTATAAGAAAGATGTTGCCTTACCAAGTAAAATCACTTACTTAAAGATGGTAGCAAGTGGCAACAATCCCATATGCACGCAGCTCGGTAAATCACGCGTGATTCGAAATGATAGCGCGAAGAGGACGCGTTCGAAATCGAATGTTTCTCGTCGAGATGCTTTGCAGGACAAGGGACACGGCGATACGATAAAACGTCTCTAGCGCGAAATTCGATTGCTTGTAAGTTAAGTTGAAAAATAAGCTTTTATCGACGCGTTTGCATATGAATTTTCGCGTTTGTTTCGGTGTATAGAATTACCAACACATCCTAAGACATAAATCGAATTAATCGAGTTTTTGTTTTACCAGTAGATTTGCAAGGGACGTAAGTTTTACACGTTAAAAAACTTTTCATCGCATTACAGTCATCGATTTTACATCGAAGAAACGGCGTAGACCTTCGAAACGAGGCCTTCCTCCGGCTCGTGAAAATATTACACCTGTGCTTTGTCACTTACCCTTTCCCATGTCTTTCACCCATATGCCACTGACCGGTATACATGTAACGATTTTCTCCATCCACCATAATTCCTCTACCATGTCGGTAGCCGTTCGTAAAATCGCCTTCATACCAACAAACATTGTTCCATTCTAACAGACCTTTGCCATGCATAAGATTCTGTTCGAATTCTCCCTATGAAACCACACAACTTTCAATAATAACGAAAAGCGAGGCAAAGTTATTTATTTTATCGTTTCTTACTTATGTCGAGGCAAAATTTAAATAAATCACATATATAAAAATTAATCGTATATTATGATTAATAACTAGAGTAATTGGTAAACGAGTGCAAGATTTTCATAAAATATGTACAATCGCTTTTGCCATTGATGTAATCTTTAACGCAGAAAAAGCATATTGCCGCAAAGAATGACGATACCGTACGTATCGCATGTACGAATTCCATTAACGACATGCGTCGCTGAAACTTCTATACTTGTATCGTAGTAATAAGAAATTTGAAAATTCTTACTTTATACCGAGCACCGTTAGACCATTTGTACACGCCTTCACCCTCCATCATTTTTCTACTAATACGACCGCTGTACGTATTGTTGCTAATAAACCTTATATTTGCAAATTCATCGGGCAGTGATAATTTCCAAGACGAAACGGAGCTCGATTTATTTGTATGGTTGTTAAATTCTTCGGAATTATCGTCGCCTTCTTTCCATTCATTTGCGTCTTCGTAATCTTGCCTTTCACCTATATCTTCGTCATCGTTGCACGCGTTTCTCGAATCATCGGCCAACATCTTCGCAGGCTTTTTCCTTAAACACGTGCCATCCCACCTATATTAAACGATGAACGTTAAATAAGAAACATCGAATAATTGACGTTTTTAACGCGTACTTTACTCGGCCGTTAAACGCAATAAACAGGGAAAATCGTAATAAAATGGAATTTTGAATCGTAACGGTTCATAAAGTTATCGAAAAGAGTTGATAAAAATATCAAAGTTTCAGTGAAAATTTAAACGAGAACGAAAATGAAAACGATTACTCTTTCACAAAATACTGCAAAATGTCATTATAAAGAAGAAAAATGAATTCTTCTTTAGCGCTATATTTACGACGTTTGTCAGCGAGAATATCTTCGAAAGGTAATTCCTCTACTTCGCTTTCTTTCTCTTCCATCTCTTCCACTTCTCCTTCGTTCTCGCTATACGATTCCAGAGAAATAACCTTCTTCCGACATTTCTCTGATATCATTTCTTTCAGCGTACTATACATCTTTTTTTTTATATGTTTCCGACTAAACTCGCAATATCGTATACTTTCGCTAAAGCTACTTAAAAGTAACATTCGATTCTGCGATAGAATTTTAATAATTTACGTCCACGTAAATGGTAAAATCCAAGAAACGCGAAGATATCAGAGATTCGACAGACGTTAAGAAGAAATGTTTCACGCGATGTTCTTGAAATGTTTTTGAAATGTTTTTGGAAATAATTGACACTAGATTCCGATTAACTTTCGATTATCCGACGTTATCCGACGTTATCCGACGTAGGATGAAATATCAAGAAGAATAGGAAATATTCAAGTTGCCTTAATCGAAAAGAAGAACAAATGTTGACGAAAGGGAAACTGAACGTAAGATTATATTTGTTTTTTAAAGCGTTCATCAGCGTCAAATTATTAACTAATTATCGATCAATTTTTTGATCGCGCTACGAAGTCTGTACTCACACAAAACTTTATGTACAAAGTCGTAATTTTATTCCACAAAAATAGATATTATCTCGTCTCGTCTCTTTTCTTTACATTTCGTTACATTTATCTCCGCAAGTTCCTTCCATTACCTATGTACGTATAACACGTATAATGACCTGTTACGATGTCGTATAAATTAGAATCAATACTATTTATTTAGGTATTTATTTTTCTGTACAAAGTGTTACAAATATAGACGATATACTGGTTGAATCGTAGGTCGTTTTTCCAACCTGTGAAGATGAATTTAAAGATTTCGAACCGATTGTTTTTCATACTCCTGCTATTTACAACGCCAAAGTAAAGGTGCATGATTGGTAAGCATATTTTCTTATTTATTTATATAAATATGCACAGGAATAAAAATAATATTTAATAATATCGTTACTCGATACACGTGTAATCGATATTTATACCAGCGTGATAAATTTTGGGCAAATGTCTGTCGTTCGTTTAATTTTTAATCGATTCGAAGCTTTGAAAAAGATTTTTTGTCCATCCTTCCGATATAAATACCTCATCCATATATTATCTATACGCATTATTTATGTAAAAATGTTCAATTTTACCATTTTTATTATCTTTTTTATCATTCTTCTATTATTATTATTATTTTTTAGTATTATATTTTGAAATATTTTATGCACATTATTTTATACACTTTCAAAACTTTACCACGACATTACAACTCCTTGTATAAGATATATTTTTTAAATTGCGATATGATACAGTGTTTGTTACTCCTCGATAACTCGACAGCCGTTCCCTATGTTGTCAAACTGTAACAAGGAAAACGAAGGGTGAAACGTTCCCGCCTTCTATTGTGCGTGGCAACGCAGTTTCGTCACTATAGTCACTCAAACTGCAACCAACAGCTTTCAATCGTGCGTGTACTTTTCTTTCTACGTAGCACAAAATAAATAAAATCACTAATATTACGATGCAAAGTGGTAAATGGAGAAAAGGACATACAAATTGACCATTAAACATACTAATTGTTACTCATTTTTATCCTAGTAAATTATCAAGCTAAATATCATCTTCCGTAATGTAAGTATTACTCTTTCCGAAATTTTTACCCAAGAAGACATAATTAATAATATTTATATGTATGTGTATATGAATACGCGTGTAACGCTATTATATAACGCGTTTGGTATATCTTTTAAACATTTTTTTTTACGCTTTAGAAAGATGAAATTCTCAGAAACATTTATTTCGTTTATCGTGTTTAATGGTCCAGCTATATTCGATCCACCTATATTTATTCGTTATTTATTATGACCTGGTCGTTGGTTCTCGGGTTTATCCGGTTCCTTTTATTTTCCTTATTTTCCCGTTTTGCTCAAATTTCCAATCTTACACATGCATAGTTGACTCGTGCATATACTACATACGAGAAGTCGATACTTCGTTATTTTTAGACGTTATTTGACTTTGATAGAGCTTAAAATCTTCTATTTACAGGCAAATGCATACGTTGGCGGAACCCAGGGATAACAAAGACGTATTTCCACCGAAAGGGAATCTTCATAAATCATCGTACGAAAGACTAGGGCCGGAACCTGCTTGTACAGGAATTACGGAAACACACGCGATGTTGTCTCAAATAGAATTAAAAGACTCGTATAAACCAATTTATCCGCAACGTACTCTACTTCATATCAAGTCACTTGCATCGTTAGAGTATGTATTCGTGAAATAATTTTTTATTCGATATTAAAGAATAATCAAAATAGATGATTCCATTCAATGATAATTATGATGATGATAATTATTATTATTATTATTATTATTATGACAATTGTTTGAAAACTATAATCATAGTTAGCTTTTATAGCGAGTGCAGCATTAAGAAAAATATGACGCGTATTGTGTATAGGTTTGTCGTTAGTAGAAGCAAAAAATGAATAGAACAATCTCTCGTGAGAAAGTTTTAAATATAGAGTAAAATGTTTACGAAGGAAATTGAGAAGAATGGAACGAATACCGTAGCTATTGTCGTATATATCGTGCATTAAGAAACTAGAGTATAAGTACAGAGTTTGAGTATAAAATTAAAGCGTTTAGTTTGTCATGTGCATTCATATAAGAACGCGATACTCGTTGAAAATGCTACCCATACCGTAAATAGGGAACTTTTTTTATAGAAATAAAAGTATAATATATATATATTATATATATATATTATATATATATATATATATATATATATATATATATATTATACAAGTATAATGTTACACGTTTGTAAAAAATATATGTATGATATTTCTTATGACACGTGAAAAATATATCGCAGGCCGGAAGAAAAACAAGAGACATTGACGGATATCGTGTACGATGCCGATGAAGCCCGTAACATGGATTATCGAACAACAACGGAAATTCATTACAGATCACCTTATCCCATGAAACGAAGAACGTTACCGCCGCCACCGCCACCACCACCGGAACCATGGCTGTTAAATCGACGGACTATCGGCTATAGTCTGGAAGAATTGGAAAAGCGAAACGGGACGTACACGTTTTTAGATGACAATATGGAGCTTCATAAACAAATAGCCGATTTAAAATCAAGAAGATACAAACTGCGTACGTTTCAAGACAGCCAGCCTTCCGAACACGTCAATGCGTCTGATATAAAAGACCGTAAGGATTGAAAATTGGAATGTACAAAGATAAGCAAGAATATATTTTATCGAATTCATCGAAAGAAATGAATTATTATTGTCGTTATTAGAAAGTATGCTGATAAAGTTATGTCTCTGTCAATGCGAGTTGCTTGTTAATGAGTTTTCTACGTAGTATGAAACACGACGCGTGTTAAGACGAAGAGAATAGAAAGGATACGATAGTAATAATAATAGCGATGGTAATAGTAATAGCGATAATAATAATAACAACAACAAAGAATTATGCAAGTAAACGAAGGAATTTGTGTTGCATTCCTATTGGATCCGTGTCAGCGATAAAAGCATCTAGTCAGTCTACAGGTTCGAGCGCATATTTGCAAACGTGAAATTAAAAACTAGAAATTAAGAGGGCCAGAAAGTGCATAGAGAAATTGTAGAGTAGCGAATACAGTATATGTAGATGGAAAAGTAACGTTAGTTTCGTTTTATTTTGTTTCGATGTTACAAATGCGTACGGACCTATGAACTCGACCGATACTACCGATAAAACAAAAGCTGGTGGTTACATTATACGAAATAACTATGATAAATCGGATAATTAAAAATAATGCAACTATTATAATTATATTGTGCTATCGTATTAAAAACAAATTACAGCTTGATAGGAACTTGTTTCCTATAATATTGTACAGTACTGTGGTTACAGAGCTCATTCTGCAAATCTGATTTTAATCGCGACTACGGAAAGAACCACGATAAAAGCATCGTTCCATGATATACGATTAAAACAGAGGTCCATATTCTTTTATTCGCATTTATTCCGCATTATCTTCGATCACGACACGCAAAGCGGTGAAGACGGAGAAAGTATTGGACAGATACTGAAATATTATCAGCTTGTTAATCATACGTCATCCTTGATCGGTTCGTTGATTACAATTAAAGGGATTGCAGCTATATCCCCGTTTTATGGCAATTTGAATGAAAGAAAAATATATAATATGGATCTACATGGACACTATATTCATAGTTAAGTGATATCGATAGTAGAAATCTTGCAAACAGAATATCGTTTACATATCATTTACATATCGTGGCAATGAGGCTGCGTCGCGATCAACTGAAAATGCGAACAGTGTCTTCAAAGTAAAATTAACAATTTGAAAGATCGCAATTACGTTTACCGTTGCATATAACCGAGCAACGTTAAATATGGCATTTGATTTATTTGAAAAATTTTTGTCAAATTCAGCTTTAGAATTTTATTTGTTCCATTGCAACAAGTACTAATCGATATGTGGTCCTTACCGAACAATAATAACGCAAAGAAAGCTCCGGTATTATGCAACTGACAGAGAGAGTTACTGGCTCTTGATATACCAGCACGATCGACAAATTTTTTTGCATTTCCAACGTCTGTTTATACCATAGCGTGTCGTATACGCTTCGTGAAACATTTATGCTCTATGACATACGAGGGATTAGTCGTATCTAAGTGAACGTAGTTCATAGATTGCGCGAAGAAAGAGGTGGTAATATGAAACGGGTTGAACGTGGTAATATTAAACGAAACAGACTATTATTTCTGAAATTACGTCCGGTATCTCGTTGCAACGACAACAAGCAGCTACAATTTACCTTTTTAACGTTGTCTGCTTTAAACGTCGTCGATCGCCAGCAATTACGAAAGCAATTTTCGCCTGTTCAATATCTTTTTGCACCTCGAAACGTATCATAAATATAATCAGAGTTTCATCGATAAAAGTGATCGTATTACTACCTCCTTCCTTACACGATAAACAATAGAATCTGGTTTACCATATCTTTCATGTAATCGGCCGACCACGCGTATACATAAATCTCCGCAAGTACAGTGAGGCATAGAGTTACGAACTGTATTTTCACCATTGGCGGTACATCCTAGACGTAAACTATTTAGTGAATTCGTCGCGCAAAATATCACAAAATATCACTTACCACGAGCAATATAATGCCGCATAAAGTTAGAGCAGACGTGCTTACTCCTATAGCGTAAAGCACTATGAAACGAAGATTATCCACCACTTCTTTTGCGTATCTAGAAAAAAAAAAAAAAAGAAAAAAGAAAAAAGAACTCGCAATAAACCTGAACGCTCCTTTTCGTCCACGCGTTGTAAAATCTCACTCTTACCTTCTCAAATGTAATTGTTTCTCGACGCAAACGATCAGCGTACTAACGTCTGAGGTCTTTTTTAATTCCATGGCCAAACAATGGAACCTCGCGGCGGTAAACCAAAGCAGAAGCGATCCAAACATGCTTAAGCATATATGTGCTGCGCATTGATAGCTGAGGATAGACTGTTGCGTGTAGATGATAACGTTCACTGGCGTATAATTAACGCGAAAAGGATATTCCGCTTCGCTTGGGAAGGATAGCGGCAAGGCTGCAGGTCCTATCGAAAAGGCGGTCGCGGTCAAGTAAATACATACCATAGAACTTGCATAAAAGACGCTGCATCGCGCGATATGCTTGGAAAAAATTTCCACTTCGTATTCTCGCGCTTGTTTAACGCAGATTAGCATTTCCTCGACTACGTGCTGTAACCCGTTGTTAAAGCGCGTATCTTTTTCAATCAAACGTAAGGTGGAAGCGAATAAAAACTTACTTGCAGGGAATCGTGATTGACGAAACATATAACAGTCTGAACCACGCATTGACTTACAATCATAAACAGACAGATACATTCGCAAACAATGATTATATCGTCTAGATGCAGATAAATCGAATATAGCAGCGGCGGGAGCAGCATGCAAGCGTTAATAACGCTACTGATCTGCATAATTTTGTGAACCAGAGTTCGCGTTCCGCTGCTATTGTTAGGAAGCGGCCAACAGAAAGTCAAAGCTACGCTAAACCAAACGATGTCGATCACTTTCTCCGACGTTATTCGTTTCGGCATAATTTCAACAGACTGCGCACTTTGTACGAACGAAATGGAAAGTTCAGCAGAAGGATATTCGTTCGGTTCAAAACATCGGTACGTCGCGTCGAAGACAACTGGCCGTTTGCGGACGTTCGAATCCGTATGAAATTTTATCCCGTACACACGAGCGATTCAATAAATCATATGTCATAAATCGATACAATTGCGGACAGGGTTGTTGATTTCGTTGCTGGTTTCTTGCACTGCTGGTTGATCCAACGATGACAATTATTGTTTGCATTATACATGTATAGTAAGGGGCAAGAAGCAGGTGCAGAGGGAGGCGATCTCACGCAACAGAGTCAGCGTTCGTGGATATGACGTGTAATGAAACGGTGTGGAACTGGTGGTAAATCACATACCTCTGGATGCGATAAGTTAGATATTCAGTTAGTTATAGAGGAGCTTAGTCGCGCCACTTACAAACGGCGATATTTATGAAATAACTGGAGAGCTAGACTGATAGACTCTCATACGCCGTTTATTTATGTATCAGACATATGGATATTTCGAGTTTAGCCAGACGTTTAGTCTTATGTTTCAACTTGAAAGGACTATTGTGACTATTGTGAACAGAGATTTATGAAAAGACGGGAACAACGATGTACATACGTATATGTGAAAAACAAGATATGTAAATGATTTTTTACGTCGAAATTCAAGGGTAAAGATTGATTCTAACAGTGGAAAACTTATTATTCATTGACGTTTGACAAGAAGATCCATCGATCGCTGTGATTGCGTAGCGCAAAGATGAACTCATTTGTCTGAAGGTGATACAGTGGTATATCGGAGAATGGTCCGGCAATGATTTGGACTTTTTATAGGAAATAGCAGGGGCGGTGCACTGCTGGGCCATATTGTTCAAATGCCCGTACAATTGCAAATGGTTGAGGTGTGTGCCGCGTCATTCGTTCGTCACAGTCCTCTTACCAGGAGGCACACGCAGTCCAACGATAAATACCCATAGCTGTCACAAATTGTTTGGAAATTGAACGGCGCTAAGGTAACCGGTCCTACGTCAAAAATGGATCGCCGCTAGCTAACATGCAAAAGTGATTCGAGGGACAAATTATGGTTGCTCTGCTGAACATTTCTCGCAATAAATTTATCCCTGACGATAAGGCATCTCCGCACTAAAGCGAAATGGTTCGTAATCATGAAACGATCTTTGTACCGTATTTAGCGTAAGAGCAGTTAAGGTACGTTATACTTTCGGAATAATAACGGTATATTATCCACGATTAAAATGTGTATCGAATCATTTTAAAGGATAAAAGTAGATAGATGTTACGGAGACTTTCATCGACGACGACGGTATTCAATTATTTTTTTCATTGAAATCATCGTCATCATCTCATCATTGTCTCGTGATTAATAATTAACACGTGTGAAGAGGAACGTAATTATTAGAACATTAAAACGTAATTATGCTTGTTATTACAGTATTACATGTTGTAACTCATTGTGTCCCCCCGCCCCCGCCCAATTAACTCAATGAGAAGAAGGGAGGAGAAAGGGCAAAATAACAGAATGCGTATTTGCAATGTAAGATATATTTCATTTAGTATCGCAACGATGACAGTGGAACGACGCCACGCGATACGAATTATCATCTCAAAATTATTAGTATCATCGGTGGTTAATCCTAGAGGTAGTGCCGCCTCTTGCCAAATCGCATATAACCATATCTTCGAATTGTTCCCTTTTCCCGAATATCATATGACCATAATCGTCAAACTGTTGTCGTTTACTTACGAAATCTACGAAATCATCATCGTCGACAAACAGATTTTCTATATCATACACGAGCAAAAAAGTGCTACTTAATCGAAATATTACTTAACCGTAACTAAGTAACTAAGTGAAACGATGAACAGCGCTGTACATTACGTTTGCCGCTTTCAACGAGTTTCCGCATAACGTACGACAATTTTCGCCTTATTGAATTTTCAATCGTTCAAATTATTCCACGATAAAGCGAAGATATATAAGAATATAGTACAAGACTGTGAAGATACGAAACACGATTGCGTGCAAATAAAAAGATATATGCGTATGCTTTTGAGTGTAGCTGACCAATACACAAGAAGATTCGTTTTCCCTTGATAACTGAGTCGATGATTTGCAAATCGATGATTATTCAACTTGCTTTACGGTATTGTTAATTGCGTAACTCTCGTAAATATTTATAGATTCGTAAAATTTTTCAATTTTCAATTTTCCAATTTTCCATTTTTCCATTCTGTCCTATTAGATTATCGTAATTAAATAAATGTTAACGATATGGAGATTCACGAGGACTCGAACCGAGCGATGCGTGTCTTTACACGTATATGGACGACACCTTTTCGTGAAATATTGTCACCGATATTACCGATATTACATGCAAAGTGTATTATTAAACGCACTTACCTTGTGAAATCGTTTACATACGCGATCGTTTCTCACGTTAAATATATATAAATGTAATAAGGCTACTATTTTTGATAACGGTACCAAGTTTTTTACCTATTTGCTACAATTACTTTACCAAATTTGACCAATGTATTCGAAAAACTATTTATTATTCACGATATTAACGTAATTTTATTCATTCGGTTAATCGGATCAGATATATACTACGCAACAACGCCACTAATTACGTACGTATAAGAGAAAATGTTTGTCTAACTTTTATACGCTTTTACATAGCGATACTTTCAAGTTCGATGTAAAATGTTGGCGACAACAGCTTTTAAATACTATTATACGTGTATGAAATTTTATTCGCTCGTCAAATTCAACGAATAGTCGTTTCGTAAAAATTATTATACGAATCACCTCCGCCACGTTAATCCATCGATGCTTGTTATCTAAGAGAGTTGGCGCGATCAACTTTACAGACACACACATCTTTTCGCTTACTACGGAGCTTGTGACCACAGTATGGACGGAATTGGTATAGGCCACACAGGCAACGAAGCGAGAAACAAAATTTCACGTAACTTGGTACGAAGTCACGGTCATGGATTATGACAGCTGTTCGATGGCTTCGGTATTTCTAGTGCTTCGAAGGTACCCTATAAATCAAACCGATGTCTCTTCAAAAATCCAATCGTTTCCTATCTTCTCACCTAAATTTATCGCTCGTTATCCATCGTTCGTTGTACGGCATTCGGTTGCCGCCTTTGATAAAGACGGTCGCGCGTAGTACCATCGTTTCAAGTGCTGCGCAACAGTGACAATGTCCGAGGATGTTAGTGTAACGATTCAAAAGGGCCTGTCGGAATGGTGGAACGAAGAAACCGAGTATATTTTTCAACGAATCGAACGATGGGCTGCGTACGCAAGAGGTTACAACCGGTTGAGGTCACAAAGACTATCGAGAGGTCGTATGACTATGCAAGGAGGACAGGAGCCACGCTGGAGTATTTCCTCCAACAAGCTGATCATCGACGATTGCTCTTGGAGTCCGCGTTTTCATAGCTTGAAAAAGTCACGACGAAAATCTCGGCCGGAGGAAACCAAGATCGATTGCTGCGCAACTCTCAACTACCAATCGAACAGCAATTTGGACAGCTCTTGCCTGGAAACCTATAGATACGACCATAGTATTTACTTCAAGACGATCGGCGACATTAAAAATGACAAGAAACAGGTTAATGTTACGACGAACGGAGAAGAAGATGGGATTTCTGTTAGCAGCGAGGAACTGGTCGAATGGCACGTTAATACAGTGTCAGGATTTATCGCCAGTCAACTATTCGAAGATACGTTCGCCAATCACGATAAAGAAAATGCCTTGGATTCTACAAGAAATTCTCATCAGGATGCCAACAGGATGCAACTTGACTCTGTCGCATGGTTCAACGTGGATTTGTCACAGCTCGATTTAGACGAAGACGACATCACCGTGACGGTTACCAATCAGCTAAATAACGAAAACGGTTTGACAATTTTCGAGAACGAAGAGCAAACGAATAATAATTACGTTCAGGACGAGGAAGCCGTCGTGAAAACGAACTCGAAGAATCGAACGAAGTTAAGCTGCGTGGGCCAAGATGAAAACAACGCGAAGGAAACGCAGCCCGAGGAAGGAACCAAGAAGTTTCTTGACGTTCGAAGAACCAAAAGATCATACAGAACGGTTAAACAACAACCAGTTGTAGGCGATAACGAAGTGGTTTGGCCTAGTGTATTATTAAATTACACTAAAAACATCAGCCCCTCCAATTCGCCGCATCATTACAACGAACCACGAAAATAAATTAGAAGAGAAATTTTCACCACGCGATGGATTTGATTTCACGTCTCAACGATAACGTTGACAAACGTTTCAAAAATAAATGCACCTACGTTTTAACGTTACAGTCATCCGTATAACATCGTTCCACTCTATTACCATACATCCTTTTTCTATCAAACTCTTCAAATAAAAATCACAATTTTATCAATCATATTCCTCGTAAACGTACGATGGAAAATAAATCACACTTGTCTCCTATACAAATCATTATTTTATAATCCGTCGCTAATGCAATTATCGAATAAGTTTGATATCTGTTTTGTGTTTTTTCTATCGATGAGAGTTCTTAATGACGAAAAGACGGAAAATTTCATTCGACCAAACACGTACGTTACATACGACGATTATACCGGTATTACCATTGTTTCAGAGTTTATTAGCCTTATTAATCTCGCCGATGCGTTTAGTTTTCATGCCCGTTTATACGTCAAAATACGATACGTATCGCAAACGCTATCCGCATCTTCACTAAACATGCAACATTTTTACAGAAATAAAATTACCATATTCCATCCTCAACGAATTCTGTGTTTTTCATCTTTCGACTGCCGACGGAAACCTCTTTTAAGCAATATTCCTTCGATCTCGATGATACTTGTGCACGCAACGTTGAATAGGAATGAATACTACGCGTAAAGATATGAAACTAAAATTTAGTTAAGCGCATTTGCATTTATCGAGTGTACAAAGTTATTCTTCTTGAAAACAGAGCATCGAAACAAATTCTTGTGCAAAGTTTATTTTAGACTTTCGATCGATTTTTTTCATCGATAATTGTGTCTTTTTTTAATATCTATTATCAACAACAACAACAACAACAATAATAAAAGATTATCCAAATAAACGAAGGATTCGATCGTAGGAACGACTCGTATTACATTATATTGTATCAGTGACAAAAGTATCTAGTCAGTTTGCAGGTTCGGGCGCATATTTACAAACATGATACAAAAATTAAGAACCACAAATTAAGAGAACCAGAAAGTGTATACAGTGGCAAATACATCGTAGATCGAACAAAATCTTGATTTCATCTTCCCTATGAACTAACCTGATGCTACAGACAAAAGAAAAGCTATTGGTTGACAGAATAATTATCGTAAAACGGGTAATTACAAATGACGCAGCTGTTGCAAAAGCCAGAAATATATTCCAACAACGTATCTTACTGTAGCATTATATTAAAAAGAATTATAGCTTGATATAAACTTGTTTCCTATAATAATTTGCTGGTTACAGAGTTTAGTTTGCAATTGGAATTTTAATCGCGACTACCACAATAAAAGTATCGTTCCATAATATACGATTAAAACAATGTCCATATTCTTTTATTCGCATTTATTCCGCATTATCTTCGATCACGATACGTAAAGTGGTGAAGATGGAGAAAGTATTGGACAGATACTGAAATATTATCAACTTATTAATCATAATGTTATTCTTAATTAATTCATTCGTAACAATTAAAGAGATTGCAGCAATATCTTTGTTTTTTGACAATTTGATTAAAAGAAAAACCTATACACACACACACACACACCCATATGTTCCGACTGACTCATCAATGCACAGCTAAATGCACTAAATCGCTCAACATAGAAACATGAAATCTGGAGGATATGCTTCTTCCACAACGTAAACCACTCACTAAAAAGCGATTGTTTCAAAATAACGTCCTAAGGGAATGGAACGAGGTGAAACGTGTTTTTACGGACTCTTCGATGTCTCTTAGGTCGAATGAGATTCCGATTTAAGTATAGCTTAGAAACGTTACCCATACAAATACATAGAGGCGTAATTCAAAATTTTGCCTTACTCAACGCCTAAAGGAACGAATTTAGAAACAGACGTGAATTATAGGACTGTACTTTTTCACTTACAACATTTATCTCTAACACACAGATGTCATTTGTAAAAAATCTGTAAAAGTGTTTCAACGGCTCTCAGAAATTTCACCCCCGAGAACGTAGTAAAGGACGTAAAAGAGAAGAATGATATATATTGCCCGGTAGAGTAGTACGTTTCTCTGGTGATCCCCTAATAGTTTTTTTTGAAGGGTAATCCATATCTTTACAAAAATAAAGTTAAGAAACTGAAAGACGTTAAATAAAGAAAGAAAAAAAGAAAGAAAGGAAAAGAAAAGAGAAGAGAACAAGAAAAAAGAAGCGAAGAAAGAGAGAAGAAAGGAGAAAAATAATCCTTTACGAAATATCAGTATAATATTAGTCACCATGACCTACAGACCCGCCTGCGCGTTGCTCGTGTTTACGTGATCGTCAAAGACTCGCTGGTTACCACGACCAAGTGCGTACGCACTCGTACACTCCAGTAGTCGTCAGCGATTGATCGACAATGCGTGTTGTCCCTAAATGTGTGGATAAATTGGTGTTTCAGTTATCTTTCTGTACTTCAGAATCGGTCGTCTTAAGAACTTTTAGGAATATTCGACAATTTCTAAGAATATTTCACCGCATCAAATAGATTATCGTGTAAATTGTGAAAATTCGTGTAATTTGTTTGCGTTACAATCGACACCGACTCCACATTGACTGCAAAACCTTGAAATTTATATATCGAAGAAAGGATTATTTTTCACATTTACCTGCATTCGCTTCTTTCTCTTTTTATTTGCACGTCAGTTTCATTCCTTTTCCCAATTTTAAGGCATACCTCGCTCGATTTGGATAGTTACAGAAAGAAAATACAGAGATAGCTGTATTTTTGGGATGCTGCTTGTGTATATGTATATAGTAGGTATACTTGCTTGTGCTTTGTTTAAGTGAAAATGGCGCGGTACTGCGCGAAGGATTAAAGTTACCAACAAAATGTTTTAACAACCGTTGTCTGGTTTAAAGCGAGACATCGTACGGTGGAAAACATTTTTTTTGTAGGTCGAGTAGGGTGCAGCAACAACTTAATTTCCTTGGATAAAATCATACATTCTGTTATACGTTAATCGAACCATTTTGGCATTCCCTACGAAAAAGTAACAACCTATTTACGTCGAAAAACTATCGGTTTAGCAGATATTATAACTTCAATTTGTCAAATATGTCTGGGTGTTTAGTTTCAGTAGTACATTATAAAGTTATACGTTGCTCTATTGCTATGATATGGATTTATAATATTATAATCTATGATATCTGTTATTTATAATGGATAATTTATATAACCTTATATAACTATTTCGTACTTTTCCATTTACTCCGAAATCACGAAAACTGCGTTTTAGAACTTGCTACCAAGTAGAAGATCATTTTTTCCTTTTCTTTTCTTTTTCTTTTATAAATTTATATAATACGTATGTATAACTAATAATATGCACAAAATGGAGCTCGCTTGAAAATACTGCAATTCCTTCCGATCGATATTTGTTCCTTACCGAACAAAAATAACGCAAAGAAAGCTCCGGTATTATGCAACTCACAGAGAGAGTTATCGGTTGCTGACATTCCAGCATAGTCAATAGATTCTTTTGCATTTCTAACTTCTGCTTGTACCATATTATGTCGTATGCACTCCGTGAGACATTTATGCTCTAAGGCATAGGAAGGATTAGTAGTATTTAAAGAAACATAAGTTACATATTATACGAGGGAAAGAGGTAGTAATACGATAAACGAAACGAAACGAATACAGTATCTCGTCGCAATAACAACAAGCAGTTATAATTTACAACACGTTGTTGTTCTTTTACCTTTTTAACGTCTGCATCGTCAATCGCCAGCAATTACGAAAGCAATTTTCGCCTGTTCAATATCATTTTGCACCTCGAAACGTTTCATAAATATAATCAAAGTTTCATCGATAAAAGTGATCGTATTACTACCTCCTTCCTTACACGATAAACAATAGAACCTGGTTTACCATATCTTTCATGTAATCGGCCGACCACGCGTATACATAGATCTCCGCAAGTACAGTGAGGCATACAGTTACGAACTGTATTTTCACCATTGGCGGTACATCCTAGACGTAAACTATTTAGTGAATTCGTCGCGCAAAATATCACAAAATATCACTTACCACGAGCAATATAATGCCGCATAAAGTTAGAGCAGACGTGCTTACTCCTATAGCGTAAAGCACTATGAAACGAAAATTATCCACCACTTCTTTAGCGTATCTAGAAAAAAAAAAAAAAAAAAAAGAAAAAAGAAGAAAGAAAAAAGAACTCGCAATAAACCTGAACGCTCCGTTTCGTCCACGCGTTGTAAAACCTCACTCTTACCTTCTCAAATGTAATTGTTTCTCGACGCAAACGATCAGCGTACTAACGTCTGCAGTCCTTTTTAGTTCCATTGCCAAACACTGGAATCTCGCGGCGGTGAACCAAAACAGAAGCGATCCAAACATGCTTAGGCATATATGTGCAACGCATTGATAGCTGAGGATAGACTGCTGCGTGTATATGATAAGGTACACTGGCGTATAATTAACGCGAAATGGATATTCCGCTTCGCTTGGGAAGGACAGCGGCAAGATTGCAGGTCCTATCGAAAAAGCTGTCGCAGCCAGGTATATACACATAATAGAAATTGCATAAAAGACGCTGCATCGCGCGATAAGCTTGGAAAAAATCTCCCTTTCGTATTCTCGCGCTTGTTTAACGCAGATTATCATTTCCTCGACTACGTGCTGTAATCCATCGTTAAAGCGTTTTCAATCAAACGTAAGATAGAAGCGAATAAAAACTTACTTGCAGAGAATCGTGATTGATCATGCAGATAATAGACTGAACTATAATTTGACTCACGCCTAAAAACAGGCAGATACATTCGGAAACAATGATTATGTCGTCTAGGTGCAGATAAATCGAATATAGCAGAGGCAGGAGAAGCATACAAGCGCTAATAACGCTACTGATCTGCACAATTTTGTGGACCAGAGTTCGCGTTCCGCTGCTATTGATAGGAAGCGGCCAACAGAAAGTCAAAGCTACGCTAAACCAAACGATGTCGATCACTTTCTCCGGCGTTATTCGTTTCGGCATAATTTCGACAGACCGCGTACTTTGTACGAACGAAATGAAAAGTTCAACAGAAGGATATTCGTTCGGTTCAAAACATCGGTACGTCGCGTCGAAGACAACTGGCCGTTTGTGGACGTTCGAATCCGTATGAAATTTTATCCCGTACACACGAGCGATTTAATAAATCATATGTCATAAATCGATACACTTGCGAACAAGGTTGTTGATTTCGTTGCTGGTTTCTTGCACTGCTGGTTGATCCAACGATGACAATTATTGTTTGCATTATACATGTATAGTAAGGGGCAAGAAGCAGGTGCAGAGGGAGGCGATCTCACGCAACAGAGTCAGCGTTCGTGGATATGACGTGTAATGAAACGGTGTGGAACTGGTGGTAAATCACATACCTCTGGATGCGTTAAGTTAGATATTCTGTTAGTTATAGAAGAGCTTACTCGCGCCACTTACAAAAGGCGATATTTATGAAATAACTGGAGAGTTAGACTGACAGACTCTCTTACGCCGTTATTTATGTATCAGACATACGGATATTTCGAGTTTATGTAGACGTTTAGTCCTGTTTATATTAATGTTATATTTGAAAGGACTATCGTGAAACTGACTATAACGAAACTAGAATCAAATGTACGTAAGAATCGCAGAAATTTATGGAAAGATTGAAACAGCGATATACATATATGTAGAGATAAAATACATAAACTATTTTCCAAGTGCAAGTTCCAGGTGAACAATCGGTACCAACTACGAAGAGTTCGTTGTTCGTTAATACGGTAGCAAAAGTGTTGTCGCTGTGATTGCGTACCGCGAAGATGAAACCATTTTACTCAAGGTGATACAGTGATTTGATTTTTGATAGGAAATAGCAGGACCAAATTTTTCAGATAGATGCAGTCTAACGGTAAGAACCGATCCATCGTAAATTGTTCCGATGTTAAATAGCACTAAACTAACCGATTCTACGTGAAAAATGGCTCGTCTCTAACATGCACAAGACAAATTATCGTTGCTCTGAAGAGTATTCCTCGCAAGTTCACACTGTCCGTTACAATAACGCGATACACTCCGAGCCAAGATAGTTGGTGTAGGTGCAGCAACGAATTTTATACACTGTTTAACGTGCCATTTAGTGTCCGTTATAGTTTCAGAATGACAACATTTTATAATCGAGTGCAATCGAGTGATTAATTTTCAAAATAGGCACATGTTACGGAGCCTTTGTACGGTCAACGACCGTAACGAATAACGCAGGGGAGAAGGAACACCGAGGGAGAAATCAATGACATTTCAAGATCTAGAAGATCATCTGGAACGGTTAAATAACAAATACTCCTTTTTCTATCGATGAGAGTTTCCTAATGACGAAAAGATGGAAAACACACGACATTCCGGCGTATTATTCATTCAGAGATGATTAGTTTTATTCTTATTTTTGTTTCATTAGTCGATCAAACTATAGGTAATAGGGCATTGGACAAGTGAAAGGTGAATTTTTCTTTTTAATATTAAATCATCTATTCGCTAACAAGGAAACTACATACGCGTGACACGTTAATTTTGATAGAATTGATTTTATTTTTCAGATTCGTAATCTCAAACGATCATCTACATTTAGCTGCGTAATCTTCAAATAAGAAAATGTCAATTCTTTCTCATTCAATGCACGATCGCAAACTTTTGGACAGTAACCCGGATCGCGTTTCGAAGAAACTACGTGTAATTAAAGTTTCGTCTATCCTAAAGTAATTTTAACGCGGAAATCGCGTTCTGTTTCATTGGTAGAAGCTGTTAAAACAGGATGGACGGATGCTACAGAGCGCATGCACGTTTGGTGGGGCTAGCCACGCACGCGAACACGTAAACTCGCGCAATCCTGCCGCAAATCGATCGACCTCTCACTTGTTTCGGGAGTGTAGTGCGTAGTACACTATGAAAATTGAATCGTAGGACAGGACTTGGATTACGAGAATAGAAAATAATTTCAAAATCGATCGACATGAGGAAGGATTGGGACGCGGTGGCCACGATGGGTTGCTTGAAAGTCCTGCTGATAATGTTCAACTGTTTTATGTGGGTAAGGGGCTGTTTCTTTTCCTGTAATCCACCCTTGACACGTAGACTCGAGAAAATCTTGGAATACCTTTCACCCAACTGTTGCACGATATATCGTCGTTTCGATGTCACAGCGTTATTCGAACCTCTTTCTCCATTCGACTCATCTTTATCCCATTCTTTTATCGTTCGTTATTATTACGTAGAAAGGACGTAGAAGGTAAATTCGAAAGATGATGCATCAGTTTTAAAGTTGTTCGAGTCATCAGGGCACATGGTGATTTTTCTGCGAACAACAACATTTCAAAGAGAGTTTACCGATGTTTCGTGCGGATCTGGCACAATTAGATGAGAAATTATCAATGAACACTGAAAATCGATAGGCAAGGATGCTTTGCGATAGTTTGAAATTGTTCGATAACGACCGAAAGTATCGGAGCTGTTAAAGATAAAATTACGTTTTATTAGCGTAACAGGAAAAGAGTGTATTCAATCAACGGGTCTAGTTACACGATCAAATTGGCATTTCAGTATATAATTTGCTTACTTGGTTAAACTTAATATCGTTGAATATTTGTTATTTAGTTGGATAAATGCGAGATATCATTTGGTTTGTTATCGATGTGTATACGTTATTCGTGCTATCAACATCCTGCTCTTACGTAGATGAACATTATCGTTAAGCTTATCGTAACCTTTTTCCCTGACAAATCGTTAATCGTACAACATCTGTTCGAATTAAGCTAAATTAAACGAAACTCATTATTTTACTAAGAATAACATTTACTACATATATATATATGTAAAAAATAAAATATTTGTACGTTGTACTAGTAATAATTTGGCGTTCCAACAATTAATCACTACAATTGTTACTCTAGAGAAAGATAACAATTTGAATTACAACTCGACTGGACAAGATCCTCTATCTATCGTATAGCACAGGTGCCATCTTTTTCCATTTCGTTTGATGGTACACATAAGTAAAATTTAATAATAATAATAATAATAATAATAATAATAATAATAATAATAAAAAGGTAAAAAGTAAATCATTTGTGTAAATCGCTTAGTTATTTGGCATATTGCTACTTACCACCGCAATATGGATGCGAATTCAACTTTACGATGTAATGGACGTAAGCTCGGAGAGCACCAGGGCAGCTTTATTGGCATTGGCCTGTCTGAGCGGTGTTATAACTTTGGCAGCGGTGTTCGCTTGCTGTTGCACAATTCACGGCCATTCAGCCCTCTTATTCCTGGTAAGCGAATTACACTTGCTATATTTACTTGCTATTTTCCCATTTTCCCCATTTACGGGAAATCTCTGTCACCTTTATCTCCACAAGTTGAACCACTACTTGCTTTTCAAACCGTAAGAATAAATTTCTTGATTTCTACCAAACGCGTATCATCGATTCGATTAGAAAATCCGTTGTCCTTAAATACGTTGACTTGTTAAATCTATAATTAATCATATCATTAGCCTTACAGAATGGAATTTCACTTTACAAGCTATTCACTAAAAGATTTTGTTCGCAGTACGGTGCATTCTTAGCTATTGTTGCATTACTGGTTCTTACGGGTGGTGCATCGATTTATGCTTACCGTGCCACTTTAAATGAAAAATTCGACCACGATCTCAATCAAACAATGTCCGTCTATAAGCACGACGAGATCAAGACCATCCACATCGACACTATGCAGTCTACAGTAAGCGAACGTATATTTACTATTTACAAATGCAAGACAACTACAGAACAAATTATTTCTGTTTAAGTCTTTATTTTATTCGATATTGCTCTCTTACTCTACGTAATTTATATTTATTTCTTTCATTTATTACTTGCATTATATGACATATTATTTTACATAATAGGTATTCTTAGAAAAATACATCGTAGGAAACGGTAATTACCTACTATTTGTGTTGCCAGAGGTGTTTAAGTACACATCTATCTGTGGCATTGATACAACTAACAGAAGAATAGTACGTGCTATTTAGCGATGGTAGCTAGCGTACTTTTCCTTAAGCATTAAAAGCAACGGAGATATTTCGAGTAGTAAAATCCCTTACTAATGTATGAGAAACGTGCGAGCCATACGAAACACCGAGACAGCCGCCAAGAGATCGGTATATTGTATAGGAAAATAAAGAAAATTATGTGTATAAAATAGTGCACTTACTAAGAGACTCGTGTGGGCGGCAACATGGATCGCTAAAGGTACAGCGCTCGTTTTATCCTCGTGCTATTCACAGGTGAACCGAACCGAACCGAAATAAACGGTATTTGGGCAGTGAAAGCCTCGTAGGTGTAAGTTCTTTTAGACGCGACAACGGGAAACAGGATCGGACACCTTCGTTTCTTCAAGAAATCGAACGATGAACACGTTCGTCTGCACCTCGACGATCCATATTGCCGGCTCGACTATAAACAGAGATTCGTTGAATCGTCGCATAAATGGCAGGCTCCGATTTTAGTTGCAGTGCTGCGGTAACAGAGGTTTCGCTGATTGGTCCGACATGTCTCCACCGATGGAAATTCCACTGTCTTGCTGCAAAGTGGCAGAATATGTGTGTAACGTTAATGACGTAAACGATATTTATACCGAGGTAAGAGGAAAACGAAAGCGACATAAGCGAAAGTTGTATAAAGTATAACAAAGATATTTATAGGAAAGATTAGTTGTTCGAAGGAAAAAGTTACGCTAATTCGAATGAAAATTTTCAGGGCTGCTACACTCGTGTGTTACAACTGATAAACTGCAACATCGGCTTGGTCGCTAAAATAGCGATCGGCGTAGCATTCTTTCCGCTTATAGGGGTCTTCTTAGCCTGTTGCTTAGCTAACAAGATTAATAAAACCAAGTACGAGCAGGTTGCTTAGAATTTGCGCCGGTTGCAGAAAAGCTCGTCGTGTCGGTAAGAAAACTGCGCAACGTTCGAAAGTCGTACAATTACAATTTGTAAGAAAATGTCGGAAAGAACGGGACTGTTATTTTTCTTATTACGCTTAACCGGTACAACCAAAGTTTCACTATGAAACGATTAAATTCAATCAGACGAACTCGAATCTCTCTTCCGTCTTTTGCGACAACTTCTTTCGACACGTTCCATCCTACGTACACCGTTCGAGCTTCTCGCTCGCATGTATCTTCCTATTACTTCTTACGCTTATTTGAAAATCTCGGCGATTCGAACGAAAAGTTCAACGTGGATCTGTACACAACGTAAAACTACGTGTCAAAGAGTTACACTCTTTGAACGAATCGAACGAATCTGAATTTAATCATTCCCATTCTTCGGAGAAACGGGCGTCCACATGTTATTATTATCCGTATATGTCGTAAAAACCTTTTAAATATCTTTATCGTCACGTTCGATTCTCATAAAATTCTTGTAAGAAGAATAAATAGTTACTGCGTCCTGTGCGCATAGTTGTACAAGAAAGAAAACACAATCGTAGTTGAAGACGGGAACGAAGAATATCAAATACGATAAAATATGCGCGTTTTCACGAAGAAAGAATTTACATTTCATGAAAAACAGATCCACGATTATCGAGGTTAATTAAAGAAAAAGATACGAGTTCCTCGATGCGTCTAATTAGCGCAAATTTGATTGTTTTCTTTTTTAATTAAGTCGATGAAAATGAACAACTGCGAAATCTACAATTGCGAAATCGACAACTGCGTCCGATCGATGATCCTAATGTTTCGTTATGCAGTTAATCGCATAATTAATCGCCCGTTCAGGCTTGCAACGTTAACAACGCACAGAACAACAAACGTAATTCCATAAAATAAACTGAAATATAATCCGACTTACATATCTTATTAATCGTTTAGATGATTGCGTTGAAACATATTCTATCTAATAAAACAGAGTAGTGGACAATTGCAGCAAAATTTCAAGTAACTTTCCAACAATTTAAAGGTAATTTAAAGGTATTTATATAAGATAAATGAAACTACATACATGCATGTATGAAATATCGTCTAAGTATATATCTTTTCAAGCCTATATTTTATGGATATACCTGCAGAATCTATACTTTTTCCTACTCTTTTATCATTTTAAATATAACTAACCAATTCATTTATCAAATATCTTTAACCTTTAAATTAAGGAAATACAAATATAAATGGCATAAACTAACGTTCGTAACTCGGTACAGTTTAAAGCTCAGAAATTGTCAGAAAATATTTCGGAATATATTTCGTTCGGCGTCGATATTAAACACGTTTGAACAACTAGAACGCGAAGCAACGTCCGTTTGATAAATACAATTACGATCCGGAACATCGATATACCACAATGATCGATCTCGACGAATACGTATAACCAGATATAAGTGGCAAGAGAAAGTTCCGTTAATTACTGTAATACGCGAAAGTCTTCGAGATACGACTTCAAATTCTATTTTTATTATTAAACAACACTCACGTTTACACTAATTTTTACCAACTTTTCTTTAGCTTTATACGTTACTGTGTTCATATTTTTAATAAAACCAAACACACCATTCTCTACTATCAGTTTACCGGTACTATTTTAATAATAGTAATTAGAGATTTAACGTAATTACTTTGTTCTGCTTGCGACAGTTGTTAGCTTGCTCGTTAGTTGCGCGTATCGACTACGTCTAAAACGTTACATCGTTTGGTTAGAATTTCATTATCGATGCTTGATGATTTCCTAAATATGAAAAAGGTAACGCGATTGCCTTGCGATGTACGTGATCTTGTATGTGTGTGTGTGTGTGTGTGTGTATATATATATATATATATATATATATATATATATATATATATATATATATATATATATATATATATATATATATATGCATGTATACGCATATATGTTGATAGATATATATCTTATAGCGAATGTGCTGTCCGAATCGTAAACTGACGGCCACTCCAAATCGCAAACAATATTTTCACGTTAGAGAGGAAACAAACGAACAACTTACTTTTCGATAATTGTGATTTTCCTCATCTTATACCATCTTATAGATATATATATATATATATGTAGGCATGTACTTGTATACGGATAAAAGTATGTTTGAAAAATACTTTTATCGTTTTGTATTTTTTCCGTTATCTTTTATTAAGAATTTTATTTCATTCCGTTCCGATTAATATTTCAGAAAATGGCAGAAAGTTTTTTTTTTTTTTTTTTTTTTTTTTTTTTTTTTTTTTTTTTTTTTTTTTTTGAGATACATCGATCTTTCTTGTTCTTGCGACTTTGCGACATGTGTAATGTATACTTTTATGCGCATACAAGTACATATATAAACTGTTGCAGAGAATTATTACTCTTGAGAGCTACGTTGTACGTCATTTACGTCCATACAATATTTAATGGAGAAATTAAGATCGTTGGACACAATAAACATGTATGAAAAACATTCTGTTTTCTAACATTGCATTTCGTTACATAGATTATAGACTATATTTCTAGATGGTTCCCGGGACACTGCTGTTAAGCGTTAGGCAGGCATCCGTGGAGTTTTAATCGGCAAGTCCGACACTACCCCGTCGCTTCCCAGGAGATCGGTGTGATGTCCATGACGATTTGCCCACGTATATAAAAAGAAAGAAAACGAAAGAAAAAGAAAAAAAGAAGGGAAAGAAAGAGGAAAGAAAAGAAAGAACTATATTTCTAGCTATACATATGCACGTATTCACATTGATCTATATTTCGTCACATAAGAAAATAAGAAGACAAATTTTATCATAAATTTTATCATTTTGCTTTTTTGTTGAAAGGACGCGACTATGTTTTACGTGTTTGAAAAATAGCTTACTATAGTTTTATCTTTACGCCGCTCATATTCGTATTCGTATGTAATTAAACAAAAACGTGGAAAGTATGCTTCTAATTTTGTAGAATCTTCGAGCTCAAAATGTCGCTTGAAAATAGAAAACAAAGAGCAATTTGGAAAACGCTATCGCGCTATGAGCGTAAAAGATTATCACGCTCGATTGTATTATTAATCATTAAAATAGATTATTCAAGTTAAAGTATATGCATCGTATCTTTAAGAAAAATTATAGCTTAATTATCAAAGACTTTATTCCAATGTTCTTACGTAGAGAGAACAGCATTGCAATGCTGCATCGTTTACGCGTAATGCGCGTAAAACTCTGCCGTATAGAGAAACAAGCCCGCACAAAATTCAACTGTACCTAAGAGGTTAAGAACACTAATGCCTAAGAAGAAGAAAAAATAAGAAGAAAGTAAAAACAAGTGCTTTCCTATCTTACTTCGTATAATCGCGAATCGTGAAAATTTATTTTTGCCAAAAACTGCAATTTCAAACTTTCGATAAGAACCGGTTAAGACGATAAAAGTTAAGACGCGTAAAGTTAAGACGATAAAAACTCACGCGTTAAATAATACCGACAACTAATAAAATTGGGAACACAGGATCGCAGCCTTGTCAATAAAACAAGTCGCTTTACCTATTCTACCTTATCCATAGGACGTGGTCGCGCCGATGCTACCGACCGATATCTTACGACTACAATACGAATATGTCTAATAATTGTTCGTCCTAACGTACAATTAAACGCTTTTAATATCGTTTAATATCGTTTAATATCGTTTAATATCGCGAGATAAACTTCAAGAAATGCAATGACAACTTTTTAAGCTTTTAAGTAATTGAGAAAGATATTTTACTCGGAAAGAGCTACAAGATAAAAAGCTATGTCGTCTTCGCTCATACAGAAATCAATGAAACTATTTAACGAAGCTAACTACGATCGTGATTAAATATTCAAATATTCACATTTTATTCATACGCGTGTTTATATCCGTATGAATATATTTGTCTTCATTCGTGATCATCCGTTATTAATTAATCAATTATTAACATTACACAGCATTATTCATGCTGATAAAAATCGCCATGTGCAAGAAGATCTATCCTGAACTAGTAAGTAAAACACACAGAAAGAAAATATGTACTACCACCCACGGGTATAATAAATAACCGCGGTCGCTTTGTTCGTAAAAAATTCTACGCGATACAACCAGTCGCCCAACCAGTGTCGATTTGGATCTTTCGTCCTACGACATGATTGAGCGACTGGAGGGACAAAAAAAGCATGCGACTCACAGTTACACACGAAGAACGATGTCGACGATGTTGACGTGCTTCGGAAGAAACAAACCATCACGAAGGCTGTCATGCTGGAAGAATTATCAAACCTTACGGTAAAAGGTAAACAGGTTGTGTAATATCTGTAACAAAAGATGCAACAGTATATATACAGTTTATTGTTGAAGACAATATTTCATAGTTTATAATTATTACGTAACAGGCAAATATAATAAATACAATAATACGTCGCGAACAACGGAAATTGACAGTCGCGGCAAGTCGTAAACAAGTTGATCGTATATAATCAACAAATTTCCGAATATTATAAAATATGTATCTCTACGTTGAACATTAACGAATACTCTGGACGCAATTAGAACTGATTTTACTGTGATTATATGCCGAATTAATTATTATCCATTTACCACAGATAGTACGCTATATTATATCAAGAATACAAAAACATAAATATTAAAATCATAACAAGAATACAAAAGAAAATGTAGTATTTTCTACTATTGTCTGTGATAAATATGTATATGAATATTTCATAATACGATCGATTTCTAACAATTATCTGTCAAATCGAATGTCCGCCATTATAGGTTCAAATGCTTCGCGTATTATATGACTTCGTTCTAATAAAACATGGCGCGCTTCCACTGACAGTTAAACAAAGCTGCGCAATACGAAAAAAACGCGATGCGCAGAGCCTGTTCAAACCTGTCTGTGGTAACGTACTTTCTCGAATGTAGTCAAATCTATCGTAAAAGGTCGAAATAACAATTTGTCATAGTCGATTTACGAGTAACGAAGCAAAATGAAAATGTAATTTGAATTTCTTACTCAAATGAAACAAAAGCCAGAGAATCTATGTCAAATTAATGTTAAACAATTTATTCAATTTCTTCGAAATAAGAAAATGAATTTCTCTAATCTTGTCTTTTTCATCTTGGTATTAATAAACCGTGAATTTAGAACTTGTTAGATTACGAAATATGAGTATTTTCGAATATGAGAAACAAAGTCGATTGGATATTAAATAAATGTTACCAATTATTCAATTAAGTAGAGAAAACAAACGTATGCATACGTTTGCCTTCCTTAGAACAGATGAAATATTACCACGTTTCGTCCAACAGTTATCACATTTATCATCGATCGCTGCGATGGCGTCGTCTTGACTTTCATGACTTTCATCTCGTCCTTTCGAATTTCGCAACATCCCACTATTAATGCTCCGATGCTTCCAAGTTTCCCTCACAACCAAGCAATAATCTGCACAAAAGAGGAAATATTAAAATAGAATGAAACAATCGAGGTTAAATTACATCGTGAAAACTTGATATTCGAGCTACCGGTACATGACGAAAAAAAAAAGAAAAGAAAAAAGAAAAAGGGAAAGGGAAAAGAAAGGCGATCGAAGAAAAAAAAGATAATCAAATACTAGACTACGAGGAATCTTAGTAAATTATTGAATAACAATGTACCTTAGTTAAACGAAGTTTACAGTAGCGTGTGCTTCGGCGGTGGAAGGACGATTATGAAAGCATTTGCTACGCAATAAAATAATCAACACCTGTCGCAGAGTGACGCTAAAACACATCTAATCGCTTCCACTTTCGACACTAGACTGACCCTTCGCCTGCACCATTGTTTACTTAGGTAATTTCAGTCGGTAAGGAGTGGGGAGGGGAGGCTCTCCGGCAGGTCGAACGTATATTATACATATACTTAGGCGACAAGAGCCGTTATATTCTTGGAAAGGATATATTTCCGATAGCGAGGGTATTATGTTTCAAATAAAGAAATAATACGTTAAACTGATTGCGAAACGCGAAGATGCGCGTAGAAAGTAAACGCGTAAGTAAAATAAGCGTGAGCTAATATAATCCACATGAACGATATTTATGAATTCGAAACCTGCGATTAGAAATCTGCGTTTAGAAATTTAGTGTGCGTGTCATAATGTAATTTGATTAAATACAATTTGTTAAAAAATGGAAAAGGTAATAAACGGATAATAAATAAAATGGACAGAGATTGTCGATCAGGTAAGCGCTCTAATTGTAATAGTCCTTGCCCACTCTGTTCGCATTTTACAACTATGCTAGTTAATTTTGTAATCTATTTGATACAACGTTTGAGTAGCAAATAAATTCCTGTCACAATTTCTGATACTTCGTGGTTTATACAAATTGCAACCAATACTTTCGGAAGTTCATATACACATACGGAAATAGGCAATTGTTACCAAGTTCACAGTCGATGACTTTCCTATTATAAATAATAAATAATAAATTTCCTATTATAAATATAATAAGTAGATATACTTAGAATTCATTAATTCTTATGGTTTTTAGAGTTCAGAACTGTATTCATATTCCCATAATGTTAATTTCCATAGTAATAGTAATTCCATAGTAAGCATACGTTAGTCTACAACTAATCTATTTACTTGTTTAACGTTATAGACTATAGACTGTAGACAATGTGAAATGTAATATAGGATGCGTGTTCTCTCCCCTGTGATGTACATATGTATATCTATACCTGCATTTTCAACCTTCAAGTTAATTGTAGATGTTTTGCAGCTGTATTGGCAGTAAGACGCTTCGATCACTGCGATTGGTCCATTTGAGGAATAAAGTTCCACCACACGAGTGTATCAACGAATTCTCTGTATGGTTGTGTGAGTAAACAGAAGGAAGAAGGGAACAAGGGAGAAAGCTTAGGAGGATCAGTTAGTTCTCGACAGTCCGCTTATTTAAATCGATTTTTCGTTGTGCATAAATTTGTGATAAAAGTTCTTTATTTCGCTTCATAATGGATATAACTAAGAAAACGCGGGAAAATGGTGTAGAAGAGCGACAGTTGACGATCAGGTTGTTGGAAATGTTGCAAAAGACGAAACACGAATTGATGCAAAAAAATGGACAACGTCGTTCAACTGCTCGAGAAATCTGATTCGTGGTGAAAAGCAACGCGTGAAAGATGCTGAAATTGTTTCTTGGCCGTCTTCCACGAGATTGTTACGAAGTGGAATTAATGCCGATGCTCGAAACAGTCGGTCGTTTGATCGGATCGCGATTGATTTTCTGGAACAACTCGTGCATATGCATTCGTCCCGTTCAATGATTCAAAAGTGGCGCGAGAAGCGGTTACGAAATCGGACATGAACATCGTATCGTTCAGTCGGATGATAATCGTCGACTTTTCTTCGATGGTGCACCCAAGAACAAATGAGAGGAAGAATTCTTGTAAAAGTTATACAAGATCCTGATATCTGTCTGTGTCCAAGTGTACATGACAAAACGTTGAATCGTGGATTCATTTCGACGAGTTGAAAGATCATAGAGCAGCCACGATGGCAAGACGAAAGTTTAAGAATTTCGTGGACACGAACGCCAACGATGCACTCGATATAATCTCGATGCATACAACCGCTTTACAAAACTTCGTTAAAGAAAAGTTTAGCGTTACTTGTTACTTTAACCATTTACGCGCAGCGAATTTTTCACTTTTATGTGTAAAGTAAGTGTATATCATTATATTTATTTATATTTGTTTCTATCTCCCGAACATATTTTTTTCAGTTTCTGATTATCTATCGAAACACTGTTTCTTGCATTTTCTTAGATAACTATTGTTAGACAAGCCCATATTCTGTCCGAATATTACGGAGAATCAATCCAACGAATCCAATGCCAACGAAGCAAAACGCTACTGTTGCTGCATGGACAAAGACGTATCAACTGATAGCTTCTACGTTCCAGGATTTCGGTGAGTATACCAAATGGGAATATTTTCTAGAAATAACAGATATGTCCAAGCTAATTTTTGCGTAATTCAACGCACGATACGTTCTCCGCAAATGTAATTGATACGATTCCTATAATGCTTTATCTGGAAGTCTCCGTTCTTCTCGAAGTTTCGAACGTATGAAAATTTATTTCTGTGTTTCTTCGTTTCGTAACTAGACTTCGAAACAAATAATTAACGATAATCTAACGAATTTTTTAAAAGCTTGTAAAAAGTTAGCGAAAGAGAGACGGTGGTTGGTATATAGCTACGGTTTATGAATATATTTTTGCCTGTTCTCAAACAGTGCTATCGGAAAACGTATGGAACTAACGTATGGAAGAAAAGCCAGACAGTAATCCTGTGGTTGGGTTGCCAGTCAGCTGGAATAGGGAAATAGATTATAATTAAACAAATTACTTTCGTTGCAATAACTAAATTTCAAGCAAATGTTAAAAATGCGTTTGTACAAAAAGGTTGATCAGAGTATATTTATAGTTTCATTGAATTATAAATATAGCGCATATTTTTAACGATCGTTTAAAACACAATGAAATGTTTTTGCTCCTGTTTTAAACAATAAAAAAAAAATGAAATAAAAGTTTCAGTCGTAACATCTACTACAAACGGAGTTTGTACAATTAAAAAAAAAAATTAAAATAGGTTCTTGTCTATGCTACTGTGCAACCGAACAGGGCAGATGCCTAATTTTATAGGTTCTTGTATACGCTAGCTTTGGTTAACCTCAGCACTTGACCGCATGGTGCAGCACTCACAGTATCGTGAAACAGCTAGAACTCTACATGCGTGTAATAGTCATAGTAACAACAACAACAACAATTAGTAATACCAATAACAACAACAACAATAGTAATAGTAACGCCGCACCGAGTCGACAGTTCTTCAATTTCGATACGTGTACCGAACGAAGCACTTTTTATTGCGACTTTTGTCGCATTTCTCTCTCGTTTTAACCGTGTATCGTAGCACGATTATCAGATTCGCGTAACAGAAATATCGTGATTTTTGTCTACTGCCGATCAACGCGGTAATCAGTCATACTCTTTTTGAGGGGGGAGCGGGAAGCTAAACAGGCAGGATGCATCTTGTGGATTAATATTTGTTAAGGTTATTCGGTGTATGTGGAATTAAAGAAACGCGTGGGTAAATTGTAAGGTATTGTAAGTATATATATCGTGAATATCAAAGTTCAAAGTGTGGAATACAATGTAAGCCGATCCAGATCCTCACGCTAGCAACGTTACCCTGAGACCAAAAGAACCGCCGAAACCAACGTCGCTCGTGTACCGCTTATGGTCTGTCATCGACGCATTCTTTCGTCTACGCGCTATCGATGACCTCAGCGCTTGAGAAACCGAAGACCAGATGTAGAGTTTTCTTAGAAGTGGCGATCACTTCAACAATATTAAAAGAAACGCACGTAATATCGGCGATTCGAAATTTGAGAAAAGATAGATTCTCGAAGCCACAGGCTTCTATACGTACATATAGAAGCGGAGTTGCATTCGATCACGTTTTTTGTAGAAACTTCAATTTTTCAAAGTTACGCGTAAAGAGAAACAAAGGTTCGATGTATACGCGAAGTGACAACGTTGCAACTTTGTAGCCAAATACAGAAATCTCGATGTTAGACGAACGCGCAAGCCTTTAGAAAAAAATAAGAAAAGTCTATCGATCGCGTGAACGCGCCAACGGGCAAAATTTATTTAAACCTTGGATGTTTTATCAAACCACGAATACTGCCAAAAACGAAGGGCACGCTATACTGCTTCCTCCACGAGGGAAAACACGTTGTTAAAGAAACGATGTACATGGCAACAAATAAACGTGCGGAAAACACACCGAGGTGCATCGCAAGCTCTTTTGATGGATTGCCACGCAAGATTGATCTATTCCATCTACGGAAGGTCCGACAAAATAAATGGAAAAGAAGTTGGAAGATTTAAATGAAAAACTTTCGAGGTAGCAACAAAATCGATTCGTCAGGCAGTTTCTATTTAGTGGTAGAAATCATTTCGGACACCTAACCTAATTTTTAAGATTCGAGCAACTTTAAGGAAAAGCGATACAAATGAGAAAATAAAATTACATTGTGTAAAATTAGAATTAAAGTTTGTTCGTTTTCGGATGTTAGCGTTGATACAAGTTGAAATTTTTGGAGATTGAAATTGGCAAGAGTAACAGGAAAGAATAGTAATGAAATTAACAATAAAATTGTCTCGTAATCATCCTTCCGAAGAGATAATATAATACATTACGCATATTTGTATTAAAATATTTATAGGTATGCACGTAATCAACGAGTGCTTAAAAATCCGTAATACGGATGTAACGTATCGCGCTTTTATCTCGTTTGTGGAAAAAAATACATTTGTCCCATTTTGTAAACATTATCTCTTATTTATAAGGGAAATCTGACCCACCGTTTCGTCCTTTTTCGTCATTCACGTTCTATAAAGTATGAAAGTTCGCAAGTCGAAAATTATGTATACTACGTTGAGAAAAAGATAAGTTTGAAAGTGCTGTCGATAGTCAGGGGTAAACGAAGGAGAAAGAGGGTACTGTATGGCTGCATGGTCTTTTGATGGATCGTCTGGTGCGATTTGCGATCCAGTCGATCGGACCAAGAGCGGAAAGGGCCGCCAAGGCTAAGTGTAAGAGAGGAGGATGGCTGAAGGAAGATGATAGAAGGAGGAGAGGGCGTACACTTTGAAATGAACGTCTGTCTTCGGGAGTTGGGTGGGGGAGGGGGGTTACAGGTGGTTGTTCCTGGAAGAAAGAAAGAAAGAGAGAGAGAGAGAGAGAGAGAGAGAGAGAGAGAGAGAGAGAGAGAGAGAGAAACGCGTCGAAGAAGGTGACTGAATGAAAATGGTGCGACGGAAAAAGCGGCTGGAGAAAACCGCGCACAAAGTGCACGCAATTTCATTACCGACAGAGCTTCGTCGAACCTAACTCGAACAACGAGGTACAAAATGCACGCGTCAACTGGTGGAACGTCGTTTTATCCCTTTCACCGTTTATATCGCAAGCGAACGCTCGATATCGTTGTTCCACGGATGAATTTTCTCTCATACAAAACGAAAAGTAAATTACCGTGTAACGTGCAATGGACATGGAGTAGCGCGATACCAAGTATCTCTCGAACTACTGATCGCGGAACGATTCTCGAACAATCATCGGCCGATATTCGTGTCAAGCGTCGTGCGCTAAACAACAGTCGCGCAGAGTCTCCTCGGATCAATCGGACGATCAACGACTTATCAACGAGACCGCGCAGAGTGGATCGTTACGGACAAGACGATTCGAACGAACGACAAATTATCGATCGTTTATTAGATTCGATCGACAATTATTAACGCGAATCAACGTTCGATATTGAAATTTTGAAATTGCCTGTCGCAAGTAAACTCGACGGATATAAAACACGCGTTAGATGATGCTGAAAATTGTAAAACGAAGAGGGTTCGTCGTGGTCGTTGAGGATACTAGGAGCAACCTCTTTCGACGATTATAAGAATTGATGGAGGACAGGTTAGGGCAGAGGAAGAAGGGGGATAGGGATGCAAAAAGGAAAAATATCTGTTGCCGGTTGTAACGAAGACACGGGGAATCGTTAGGATACGGACGAGCCGGTACGGTCGAACGGAATTAAAATCATCGCGGTCCAAACGACGGGCCAAACGATGTAAACCGCGCTAGCACGAGGATCCCGAGGATGCGAGAATTTAACCGCGCGCGCCACCCCGTAGATGAGAGCAGCGTTCGATGGTAGGATGCAGAATGGGTGGGTAGAAGGGGATGAGGCGAGGTTTTGCAAGCTCGTGGCGCCACTTGCGTGGCCTCCCCAACGTTTGAAAGGGGTGAAGGGTCGTGGGGGCGGAGGGTTGGTTGCAAGCCTCGATTCTAGGCTTCAGTCAGTCGTGCGAGGAGCGGGACTCGCTAGGGTGGAAGGCTCGTTGCGACCGTTCTGGTCACCCTTGCCTCGGGACAGACTCCACCTGTTTATCGTTCCGTCGCGTAAACCAACGATAGACGCACCGTGTGAGACGCGAAACGCGGGCAGAAATGTCGCCGACGTCGATCAAGAGAAAGAATCGCGGGCCGATCGAACGATACACGAGATAATCGTCGTTGAAAAGGGGTGGATGGAGTGCCGGCAGCCTAACCAGTGATTTCGGCGTGATAAGCAGCTTAATTGATCAGGTGCGATATATATCGAGAGCACTTAACTGCGATATGCGCTCTCTTCCCTCCTCCTCCCTCCCTCCCTATCATCCTCTCTCCCTCTCTCTCTCTTTCTCCCCTCCCCCATCTCCACCCTCCTCTCTCTCTCTCTCTCTCTCTCTCTCTCTCTCTCTCTCTCTCTCTCTCTCTGTGCTACACGTAATACACGTTATACCAACTAGCACGAATCTTTCTCTCCGTATCTGTCTGTCTCTCGTTGTTTCTCGTTCACGTTGATCTCGCTCGCTTCCTCTTTTCGTATCAGTAGTGGCCTCTTTCTGTGTCTTCCTGCAACAATTTTTGTCTCCCTTTCCCCGCATCTTCGTCCTTCTCGTTTTATCCGTCGTTCGATCTTCTTCTCTGTCCGTCCTAGCTATCTTGCCCTCTCTGTTCACGCGCCTCACCCTATTCTCTGACCTTCTCCGTGTTCCGGCCACTCGGCTGATTAACCGTGAAACAGGGTGATTAGGAACGCGACGGCACGCGCACATACGTAAACGCGCATACATCGTAACGGATGATAGCGGATGGAAGACTGGGTGCAACGTGACCTCGTGGCGAGTGTTCTTCTTTTCGTGCGCGAGTCGGTCGGTAAGAGCGCCCGACCAGCTTTGCCAGGCCGTTCTTCTCTCTCTTTTCCTCTTCTTTTTCTCTTTTTTCTTGTTTTTTTTTTTTTTTTCGTCAACAGGACGACAGCTCTCTATCTATACGGCTCGCTACTTCCATCGAGCGATCAAGCTCCTTCCCTTCTTTCTTACGTTCTGAACGCGATACCCGCACTCTCGTGAATACGTTCGACCAGCAAGTTGTACTTTCCGCGTCTTCCAGCGAAACGTTTTTTCAACCGAAACTCGACTCTCTGGAAACTCGTCGTTCGTTTTAGTGCACCTGTTTTAAAACCTGTTGTCGTGGACACGTTGTCTGCGAGCGAATGTCTGTGAACAGTTGCTGGTGCATTTGGGAAAATCGGACAAAGTTCGACGTTCGCCTTGAAAGTTTCACGAAAAACACGATTCGACCACGAGAATTATACGAGAGAATCTAAATTCGTACGAAAGTCGAGGGATTTGCCTTGATCGAAGATCATCGAGGGAAAAAATTGTTCCCAGTCATGCAAGAATCGAATAAAACTGTTTCCTAGGTTAAATCGCTTAAAGGCCATCGCGTACGTAACAAAAAGCTAAAAGTGAAGTTCAAGGTAAACAAGGTTAATAAGGTTAACGTACGTATTCGTTCGGTACTCGAGGATAACGATACGCTTTGACACGGAAAATGTCTTCTGCCTTCGAGTATTCTTGCTTCTTACTTGTAAACTTTGTTAGACAGGTAGGGATGAAAAGTTGACGTTGCATAAAAAATCATCGAAATCGTTGTCATCAAGAACAGGAGTTTGCTTACTTGGAGAAAATGTGTCTTACGAGAAAAAAAAAAAAAAAAAAAAAAAAAAAAATACGTAAAATTTGCGTTAATCGTTTTCGTTTCGTAAGATATAACTTGAAAGTCCGTGGAAAAATTAATCAACGGAAACAAAATAAACAGATGAAGAGGAATTAAATAAAAAAAAAAAATAAATAAATAAATAGTAATTTCCGATACTTAACAGAAATAGCGGTCGTAAATAAACGTAGAATCAGAATCTGCTTACGAGTGGGTGAAACAAACTAAAATAAGGCAAACGTTGGATAAAATTATTTTTCCTTTGGTAGGACGCGTTCCTAATCAACCCTACTCCGGATTTCTTCCATCTCGTAGTTTCGTTTCCATCTCCTTCGTCCACCGTCCGAAATCCCTTCTATCTCGATCGACGAACTTGGTAAACGAGATCCGAAAGCTCAGCACACGTCTTGCGGAATAGCGGAGTTTATGGTCTAGTCGGAGCGAGTAGGATCGATATTTAAGGAAAAAAGCAGCATACGCGTGAATTCCTGAATTTAAGGCCAGCACAAGCGCAGATATATCGTTCTTTCCCTTTTTCTTTCCTCTTTTCTTTTTATTCCCTTTTTATTTCCTCTTCCTTTCCCCTTTTATTTTCACTACAATGCAGTAAAGGTATCCTTTATCCTCAAATTAAATTCTTTAAATATTCACAGCGTCCGTATTCACAAAGATCGATTTCAAACATTTTTCTCATATTTTATTCATCGAGACATTCTCGGCCACGTAAAACCGTCGAGATTAGCCAATTACCGCACTTTTGCCATCTTTCGTCGGAAAATTCAAACATTTGATCCAAAAATCTACCTACCTTGGAACGCAAGTTTGACGCAAATAGACTAATAAGATCCACAGATTTCGTATACATGAAATTCTTACGTTAAAAGGTGAAATTTTCCCTCGAACGTTTACGTAGACTTAGGTCGAAGATACGCACGAAAGCGACGAGCATTTTGTTGGAATTGTAATTTTCCAAACAGATTGAGAAAAAGAAACACCAATCGTAGAGATATTTCTATACTATGATCGTAATTCAACCGATTAATCGTTCGTATCGTATTTTACGTAATGCAAAACATTACTACCTGCAGCGACTCAATTGCTCACTTACCTTTTCGTCTGGATCGTCTGGATCGTCTTAACATTTTTCCATCCTTGAATCACCATCGAATCGAATCAGCATCGAATCGAATCAACATCGAATTGAATCAACATCGAATCGAATCAACATCGAATCGAATCAACATCGAATCGAATCAACATCGAATTGAATCAACATCGAATCGAATCAACATCGAATCGAATCAACATCGAATCGAATCAACATCGAATCGAATCAACAGGCCAAGCTCGACGGTTACGAATAGACGGAGTTAAAGCTCGATCTAAACGCGAAACCGGCGATACGCGCGTATTTCAAGCGCACCGATTAAATTTCAAACTCGATCGGGTGTGGCGTAAAACATCGATTCGTGATTTGAAAAGCATTTTTTTGTTTTCGCCTGTCCGCCTCGTGTACGCTCGTCCGATGGATCGACCGAACGTTCGAGCTCGAGGGTCGTTCGAACTCGATATCTCGTCAGCACGAGTACATCGCTGTCGATGTGCTAAATGATTTTAAAAAGAAGGAAACGCGCCATGTCTCGCGCAGCTGGTTCGCGTGCACGAGCGATCGACACAAAAGAAGAGGAACGCAAGGCTCGCGCCTCCTGCAATTGCGAAATATCGACGAAAAAATACCCATCTTCGTTCTATGCTGGCTCTCTCTGTCTTGTCTTTAATAGTTGGACGAACAGGATCGACGCTTCCGGCCTGTCAGTTGCTTTACCGCTGCAAACCAATCTGACGGTCTTTTTCGTCGCGTATCGCTGTCCATTACATCAGACGTACGTTACGTTACATCCACGTGTAGATAAACAGACTAGAATTGCATTTTAAACGGCTTCGTCGCTGAGAACGAAACAAAGCCGAAGCAGAAGGAAAACCGATCTATCCAGAATATAAATTTTATTTGGAATATAGGCGAAGAAGGCGATTCTCGAAGCGTCGAATCTCAAAGTTTCGTTTTATCTGCTTCCTTTTATCCTATCTACGTCTGAAAATTGCGTGTTGCACGTATTCGTGGAACACGACGAAAGTGACAGTCGATGTTGATCGACACTGATACGATTCTTACGATACGATCAAAGATTAGAAGTTAATCGGAAAAAATACAAATTACCAATTACCATGGAAACGCGTTAATCGCCTAAATAGGGCCGAACCATCGTGAAATTTAGCCAATTGGCAGAGGAAACGGCAGGTATCTCAGCGAGTATGCAGAATGGTTTTACTCGCAACAAAGTAAAAGTCGCGAGGAAGGACGATCGATGCCGATGAAGAACTAGATAAAGGAGAGAGATGAAAATACGAAATTGTAGAAAGGCGAGTATCGACGAAACGGCGAACGGGCAAAAGAAAACTGAAAAGTTACAATTCACAGGAGAACGTATCCGCTGTGGTGTGACGGATGTCGAGCTACACGGTGCAAAGCAACGCCAACGATATTATCCGCGTACACCCCTTTGTTAAGCCAGCTGCGTCCATTTCGTACACATATGTGTAACTTTGCACCCATATACGAGTACAGCTAGCTAGTACAAGGTTGCTGCACGCCTAAAGCGTGCTGCACGTCCTAAGCTCTCTCGGTCTACTATACCGCGTTTTAACTATACACCGCTTTCCATCCTACACGTACCTATGCAGAAAGGTACACGTATTTGTTACACGTACTGGACATACGCGTAGACGGCAACCTGGCCATTGCGGTTAAGTATTCTGCTCGGAGAATCTCTTAGCATCGACCTGCTCGCGATTCGCGATTATCCAAAGTATCCGTATATCGTTACGCGGATAATAATAATCCGCGATCGGTTATTTCGATACGAATAACCGGATCGATGTAACGTTTGAACGGTTCGAGCGAACGCAGAGAACGAACGTCTTTGCTTAGCTTCCCAAAAAATGTATCGCCGTAACGTAACTTTTTAAGAGAAGATTCGAACAGCTAGATCATCGAATTCAATGTCGCCCGAGCGTTCGAAGATTCGTAATCGGATGGAAGCATAGAGAGAAGCCAAGCGAGCGGCGGCCTAGCGAACGAACGTTCCGTCGCGAAAACGCTCTCGCGTCACGCTACGATACGAGAATCCTCGATGACTCGATTTCGATGCGCAAAAAAAGGTGGCCGCCGCCACCGGACCACCTGCTCTTCGTAGCTTTTAAAAGCGAACTTGCGGGAATAACGGCTTCCAAACGTAAAGCCGGGACGCGTCCAACTTTGAAATAAAGAGGCAAGAACTTTCAGCTGTCAATATCTTCGCGTAGCTGCGGCACATTTTAATAACCTAAACGCAAGATCCTGGTAATGTCGTACAGACGAGTAAAGCCACCGACATTTTTCAGAGCGTACAACAGAGGGTGTTTCATTTGCGAACGATAAATTTCCCCGAACCGAACTGCGTCTATCTTTTTCGAGTTTTATCTTTTATCTTCGTTCGTTCGTTCCATCTTTCTCTCTTCCTTTCTTTGCCAATACTAATCAACGTAATTGCTTCTGGAGCTGGCACGCGCAAGGAAATACGCAGCATATAAATTTCCTATTGACGTGCGTATCGTTTCCACATCGACCGTACTTGCCGCATAAAAATCGTAGGCACGCTTTAGCGACGAAACGCACGTTATTGTCCGTTTTATTTTCCATTACATTCCGATAGTTGGATGACAAAAGCAAGTGTAAATCTTACATAGGCTAAAGCGAAATGCATATATCGTAGAAACAACGACTGCGAACAACTAAAGTCATAAAATGACATTTCTGTTTATTCTTTAGAAAGGAGTGGAGAGAGAGAGAGAGAAAGTTGAGGAAAAGGAAAAAATAGTTTATCCTACTCTAGTCGGTAGAAACTTTCATCACGCCATCTCTAAAGATAGGATTGTCACGTAAATTCAATATCAGATAAAACTATAACGCTCTACTACTACTACTACTACTACTATTACTACTACTATTACTACTACTATTACTACTACTACTGCTGCTGCTACTACTACTACTACTACTACTACTACTACTACTACTACTACTACTACTACTACTACTACTAGTACTACTACTACTACTACTACTACTACTACTACTACTACTACTACTACTACTACTACTACTACACACACACAAACAAGCGCGCAAAATATCGAGTAGATCGGAAGCGTTCAGTGGCTAGCGGTTATAAGGTGGAAGATTGAAAAAACGTTGAAAAAAAGTTATCATCGTGAGAAAAACTATTTCCACGAGCATGAACTCTGCTCGTTAAACGTCGATGCAGTGCATGTATCGTAGCCGTGTTGCATTTCCTATGCGTACAGTGTACGCGTGACACATATACACCAGCATTAGTGGCTATCGTCGATTCGTTTACGAAAGTAGAATCAGAAAACATCGGGTATCGTTGACCAGCAGCATGGAGAGATCGAGCGTTTACCGAACGCCAGATACACGACCTCGATCGCCTGCCGGTCGAGAAACGATCTACCGACCAATGTAAATCCGCGTTTTCCAGACCATAAGCTGAATAATCGTTAATTAATAAAGTTGGCCTAGTTTCTCGTCGCATCGAATCAAATTTGACCAATTAGAAAATCAAACTAGAAATAATAAGCGTGTAGGGACGGCGGGCCATCTCGAGTCGTCTACCTCGCTATCGATCGTGCATCGCGATGTTTGATATTTAAATGAAATTGAAATTTCAACTGTTGCGCTCGACGTATAAACGTTTCCTTTATAAAGCCTAATTCCTTTCCCCAGCATCCTTAGAAGCGAGATTATTTGCAAGTTACGTTTGCCTTGACAAAGAATGTGGGCATAGTTTTTTTCAAATATCGAACCTACTCAATCACGAACCAACGAGTAGTCGATTCGTTGGATATTCGTTGGCGAGTAACGATCGGAATATATCACGCCTGCGCCAGAACTGTTTCTTCGTTAAAGATACAACCAATGTTTCCATTGAGAAAATTGTAATTTTGGTTGCGTGCAAAGTCTTCCAAGCACGTTGGAAGAATCTTTAACTTTGGAAAAGTAAAATAACAGCGCACTTGAACGAGCAAGTAAATCAAAGTCCGTGCAAGTTGCACGTTCGACGTGTCTGCTACACCGTGCCCCGCGTCACTCCGTAGTCACGAAGAAAATCGATCGAGATTTATCGCGCTCCACTTTGTTTCCCGGCTGTCACAAGGGAAGAACGTGAATAGCCAGCTTCCACGAAACTGCCGGGGGCTTCGCTTTCGTCGTCAACTTTCGTCGACTTGACGGTATACGAACATTGTTCATCCTGTTTCATAGCCCCATCGAGTATTAATCCATTAACATTGCCCGCCTACATTAACTTCGGTTGCCAAGTATAATTGGCGCTATATATCGTAGTCCGTTTCATCCGTTCGCTGCACCAGGCAAGCAGAAATTTACTACACCAATTAACGACTAAATTACCACGCTGATAATCTTACATCGTTCCACGAGCAAACGAGAGAAGATCGTTGCAGTTCGTTTAGTAAGTAAAGTACGAATAATAAATAATAAAGTACGGTGGATGATACGGACGCGTACGTCTCGATTCGTTCGATAAATTAAAAATAACTGCTTGCGAAGAGTATTCAAAGAAATTGTGTCTTCTTTCTTCTTTTTTCTTTTGCAATTTCACCTATACTTTAACATACATGGTCAAATATTTATCAGCTTGCCAAACCGAGTCACGAGACAACCTAATCAAAATTTCATCATCTCCATCTACTCGCTTTCGATACTTACTTGTTTCTCGAATCTTTATCTTTATTGGAGAAAGTTTGAAATAATTGACTGTAAGAGAGTCGCGGTACGTTGTTGTAAAGCCTATAACAGCAAAACTATTAACCTTGATCGAAAGCGAATATACCTACAGAGTATGAGAAAAGGCAGGTTAAAAGAACGAACAGGCATATACGTAATATCGACCAGACAAGGACTCTGCAAATTAGATTCAGGTCAATATCATATTGAAATCGGTACCGCTCGGTGATTTCTTGAACTCGGTTTCGCAGATCAAATCGGATCGTAAACGTAAAAGCTTTCCGAGGGTACGTGGTTCCCATATAGTCTCAGGGACTAAAGGAATTCTCGATACCTACTATCGAACGTAGTCGCTGTACCCACCACTTTGTAACATTTTTCTTTCATTTATTTACTCGTAACCGTTACAGACTCGACGCTATAGCTACGACAAACAAAGAGCGTACAAGAGAAACACTCGACAGCCTGTCTCTTCTTTTTCTTTCTTTTACGTCTCATGTTCCACGAGTCTTTCGTTAGATCGCGTGGCTCAATTCCGTTACGATTCGCCAATTTTTATTTCTCGATCACGCTCATCGTTCAACGAGCGAAAACATTGTTAATCTTCGTAGGAGTAGATTCGAGGCAACGTGGAAGCGAAAGATCACGTATATTCCTTTATTCGCCAGACTTGTGAAATATTTCAGCAACGGATAAATACGATCGCTAACGTATTTGAATACTCTGTTCGTGTAACTTGGCGTAGTGGCGCGTCACGCACGCTATGCGTACTTTGCCCAAGATGCGTACTTTGTAAAACGAGAAAAACATTTCTTCGTCGTATTCGTTCGCGTAGGTTCAACGCGTAATTTTCTTTTACTTTTTCACCGTGAGATTAATCTTGCACGCGTAGGTGGCGAGCGTAAAATGCCAGAGCCGAAATCAGAACGCAGCCCACGTTCTTTCCCACCTGTAACGCAACTTTCGACATTCCCAGCATAGTTTCGTTCCGCTGTTTCCTCGCACTGCCATGGCAACCATGACCGATACTACGAGTGCAATCACGACCATCTATCGACGAACCAAGTTTTGCATACAAGGCGACGCACCCCCAAGTATTTCTACACGTACACGTCATCAGCCGGTTTTATGACGTACTCCGTTTTATTTTACGCGCGTCGCGTACAGATGAAACGCTTAGGAAACGAAGAACGTGCTTCGGAATAAAATACAAACCAGAGGTGTTACTATTGGATACGTGCGATTGGATACGCGAGCACTTGTAACGTACTTGGGACGTACCAAAGAATGAAAAATATCAGAGTACGTTTCACTCGGCGGGTTCCCTTTCCGTAGACCGACGATGTTTCGTGCGATTTCAACAACGGTGGTACGAACTACGGTTTAGTTGGAACATACTCCGCCACGGGTAATCGTTACTAATACCGATAAAACCTGCTTGGCACAAGAATTACTAATATTCGTTGTATATTTTATCGTGGTTCGCCGAAACTTTCCTAACTTTACTAACCCCGTTAGATATTATAATTGCCAAGCAATTAATCATTAACACGTTGATTCGTATAAATAAATCGACACTTAAAATAAAAGGACTCGACGTCTTAACAGTTAATGGAATTTATTATTCTTGTTATAGCGATATCTATATCTCGTATATTATTCGTTTCCGATCTTATCCAATCTACTCGAACCATTTTATATATTTATATTCCGAGACGATATCCGAAAATATCCGATTTATTTAGACATAAATATTACCTACCAACGTAAAAATTCCAGCTTTCGGACTATCTGAAAATAAATGCCTTATATCGCGGCAGCGTGGTATCGCGGTAAGTTTCAGAATACGAATAGAATACATTGTGATTAACGAATGGAATGGTTTCATGCTTTCGCAAAATTAAGGAAGAAACGCGGTATTATTACGATACACGCACGCACTCTCTCTGCTCTTGGTTTCGAGCTCGCACACGCGCTAGCCAATCGAACTTTATATTTTATTACAATCACGTTGATCATAGTGGAATTGCGATTATCCGTTTTGTTCGGCGCATATATAATATAATATAATATATAAAATATAACGCGTACCCGTTGCACCTGCAATTGCAATTTCGCGTACAGTATAACAACGTTATATTTACATTGTGGCCAATCTGCAAGTAGCCTGCAATGACACGAGAATACGTACCCTTCGTACTCGAGACAGGTGCGTGGTTCTCAGGTAGTTGGATGCAACGAATTAAGCGTAAATCGATCGTTATCGATCTACAGGGTGCGCCGTTAGAATCCGGACAAAAGAAGTTTTGTGCAGAAAGTTGTTTATTTAAGTCAATACACAAAAACACATGAAAATGTTGTTATATCTCATTTAAAGGGTCCTTGCTGAGAACTTTTATTCTATGTAACCACCCTCTGCCTCTATGACCTGCTCTATTCTTGCTCTAAAGCGCGAGCACGCTGACTTCAACTGGTCGCGTTTAATTGTCGCGAATTCTGACTCGATAGCAGCTCGTAGGGAGTTGACGTTGGGGTGCCTGCATTTATTAGTTTGTCTCTCGATAACGCCCCACACGTAATAGTCCAATGGGTTTAGGTCGGGACTGTTAGGAGGCCAGAAATCTTTCGACCAAAACATGTCCACATTGTCAGAGAGCCAATTTTGAACAAGATGACTTGTGTGAGCAGGTGCGCCATCTTGTTGAAATAAATACGGCCTTCCAGAAGCCGTAATTTCCATCCACGGCTTTATTACTGTCTTCAGGACCTGTCAGAAGTTCCCGGATCTTCCAAAATCATGTCTTGGGCCCTTTGAATAATTTCTGGCGTCCTTGTTGATTTTTCCCTAACCTGAACTTTTCTCGCCGGAGAAGGAGAACCCTTCTCGAACCACTCTGAGGCTGCGTATCTCTTAGCAATGTCGTATACCGTCGATCTTGGGTAGCTAAAGAATTTTATAATTTCGACCGGCGTTCTCCCGGCGCGAAGACTTTCTATAATCGCCGCTCTTCTATCGTATTCCGGGTTTTGCTTAACGAGTTCTGTCATTTTGAGGTTATAGAAGACTTATTGACATATTTAACTAACTTCAGAGTCAATCAGCACAAACATCTGAATTCTAATATGGTGGGAACTACAAATTGAATTCTGTCCGAATTCTAACGGCGCACCCTGTATGTCTCTCGTCTCCTATTCGTCATTTATTAAACCATCTTACTAAACATCGAGAAAAGCGTAAAATATGCTTCCATAGATCGGATAGAAATCAATTTTCACAATACGATGCGATCGAAGAGAAAATTTGTATTTAAATATAATTAAAGAGAATTAACTATACGCGTATGCGCGTGTTTCATCGTCATCCTGTGTACGACTTGCTGCCATTACGGCGGCGCCATAATCCTCTGCTTCGATCCGACCAACCGAAATGTTCGTTCAATCGGAGCAACTTAATCCGAAACTCACACGAGCGTTAGATTTCACGTAAAATCGGAATAGGCAGTTATGGAGTAGCTCTGCCAAGTTACGGACGTACGTGACGTTACAAGGTTACACAGCTGCATCCACGAATCCCCATTGGTGTGCTTATAACGCTGCACGTCATTTTCCCAACGTAATTCAATACTTACACTTAAAGACTTACTTAAAATTACCATCGGAATCAGAATTCTAAATCATTTTCTATTTAATATTTAAAGATCGGCGCGTTTCTAGACGCGTTTCAATAGGTAACTCTAAAAAAATAAAATAAAAAAATAAAAATGTCAATTTGTCACAGCATTTACATACCAATTAATTAGATCGAAGCATATTGAATTTCATTTAGCGGTACACGCATGTCATGTTTCAGAGAAGAAATGCTTGGAAAATAAAGTAATTAATTAACCAACAACAACGTATTTTCGTTTTCACGTGTTTCGTTCGTCAAAGCGACAGTTGCTTGGAACGCGTATTCAAGAGAGAAGCGTAGAACAAGAAGCATAATATCGAATCGAAGAACAGCCGATCGACGGATAAATCTTCGGTCTAAACAACGATCGCTAGTTTAATCAGACTCGATCACGCGCTTAAAGTATTTAACCTGCGGAGAATGGTCGAGAGGCTATGCGCGAGATCAGCTTCAACGATTTATAATAATAGATTGCGACGACGCATAGAAATCAGGTACGTACGCGACATCTCTGGATCGATCGACGCCGCGTGCCCTGTTCGTCGCATAACTTGAACCAACCGCGCGAAGGAACGTTAATTACCAGGGCAACGTTAATTTAGCCGCAGTGGCGATGCGCGGTCATCGTGACGATAATAATTACGATAACGATAGGAATGGTAATTACGTTATCCGTTTGATGCAATCGCTGCTTCTCTCGTCCGTTTTCCTTCAACCCTGTGCTTAAACGTTTAACTCTGTGTTTAAAGGCGGCTACCAACTACCAGGCCCCATGCCGACCTTCGCGCCACGCGATACAGCCAATTTCGACAGATCTCGATCGACGACCGAGGCATCGCACGATCCAGTTGCTCGTGATCACCGTCGAGCCACGTTCGTTGTCCAATTTCGTCTATCGCGTTCGTAGCGAGGGACGAGGAAGCGAGACAGGCCACGTTAAACCTACGGACTACATATGTACGTGTATCGAATATACGTTATGTGGATACACGGGCGTATGTATATTCGACAACCTCCTACGTTCTAGGTTCTCCTACGTACATATACACGTCCATACGCGAACGGTGCATGCGTGCGAGCAAGTACGTATTAGACGTGGTATTACTCTGTCATCGATACTAAGACTATCTTTCAAGGGTAACGCGCAGCCAACCACACCGGAGGGTTGCTCGCGTCGCTTCGAACGCGTAAAATACACGTAAAATAGACGTAAAATAGACGTAAAATAGACGTAGAATAAGTAGAAAGCCGATTTTTATCGTTTTTATCGTTTTTATCATTTTTATCATTTTTTATCATTTTTATCGCGTGCGCGTCCAAGCTTTCGTTTCGTCGGAAATTGTATCTACACCACCTGCGTTTCCTCCGATTTAATTATTCGAGTTTCGAAAAGTTAGATAAGCTAACTAGATGTTTCGGTGCTAACAGAATCAAGATATTATCAAGCTCGCACACGTTGCGCGCTCTCTTGTTTACAATTTTCATTAAAATGATCGTACAGGTAAATAAGTCGTATAAAAATATCATACCAATATCAGCGGTGTATAAAATCTCACGATTCGACGTTTGAAACGCTGTCTTCCGATCAGCACGTAGCAGCATCTAACGACGCGTTGACGAACGACCGAGCTGAACGTAATATTCAGGACCAGAGCCTAGTAGTCGGACAACCAGAGGTAAATTAAACGGTCAACGCGCGCGATCGTACGCTCGTAATTCCAAATGAAACGGTGAACTGAACCAACTACCAGGTAAAAGATGGCAATATTCGACGAGATTTACCTGTGTAAAGGTGGTACATCGAAAGCTTCGTTTCGTCGCTGCTCTGTTGGCACGAGATTCCTATTCCTGCAAAACCAACCGATTATCGTTGACGAATAAGTCCTAATTACAGATTAGCTTCTGTAACGTGTAATCGTTAATCGGTAATTTCTTTTTGATCCGTCGCGTAATTTTACTTTACGATTACTCGCCTAATCCAGATTGCTTAGTGCTGTGACTGCGGCATTCAGTAGATTCAGATCCTTTTCTTACTCGTTAACCAACGATTATTAAACGACGAGTAATTACGATTAGTAACTTGATTTTACGTTAATCATCGTACATTAATCGATCATTGATCAGATTACGTTTTGCCATACACGCTCGTAGACTAACGATTTAAGAATAATATAATTACGAGTATCAGATGCGCGCGTATACTCGAGGAAAGATGTTAAGGTTCGTTTAATCAATGACATTAATTTAAAACCGGTTTGATTAAAACCCGACCCGTTCTACTCCGAGTAGCTGGAATACGAACAATTGGTCGCACGGTGAAGAACGTTAAATAATTAAACGCGACACGGAGCTGTCGTTTCGCTAGTTCGAAAGTATTCAGACGATCTACGAACGAAACACGAATCAACTTACAAATGAAGCTTTCCATGCAAAATTCGTTTCTGTTAATCCTTGTTGACAATTTCATCGAACGAATACATTTAAAAATCCTCGTCCTTCCCTTCTACTCGTTTCTCCAGTCGCGTAAACCGTAATCGTAAAATATTTAAAAATCGCACTTCCTATTGCGAGAAAATTTCATATTAATCCAATTCCGTGGTACGAGATATCACATAAACTGCACTTGGTATCACGAATGATGACCATTTTTGTCCGATGAAAATGTTTGATTTCGAAAACTCTCTCGAAGCCGATAAAAGGAAAATTTAGGTTCTGATAACCTCGCAGACATGTAATTAAATTTACCGATTCGAACGTCGTAAAGCTAAAAACGAAAAGAACGGGCGACTTGCACGCAGAAGGATGATGGCGCGAATACGCGAAAACTCGCCGATTCCGCCAGATAAATTACACCCACGTGGATTATAGGTTTTGAACTATAATCGTAACTAACGTGCATAACGTATGAACGCATTTAGCCCATTAATGCCATAAATTTTATCGTTGAAAGGCTCGTCGATAGTTGGCCATATTATACATGTTATATCATGACGTAGCTTAAAAGATATTAAATACGATAAACGACGAATATCGTAGAGGAAGCGGTAAAATGGTAAGACGTTTTTTTTTTTCTTCACTCGGATTAATTCAAGGGCTATCGAATCGATTATTCGTGAGATTTTATTGCTGGACGCGGTCGATCGTAACGTGCGTTACATTTTGGCGTTACGCTCGAAGGAACGAACGAATCGGCGAGAAATCGAACGAACGTAAAATAACGCGTATCATCCGACAACGATAACGTTTTACGATACTTGAGAATAAGTTTTCCCTCGCCGATGGGAAATATCTTCGCACGCGTCTATCCGGTTTCCTCGAGCTTATCGGATGGAGCACGCGCTACGAGACTATCCGCCCGCGAATAACGCCGCCGTGAATGCACACCTGCGGGACAAACGGCGATTTATATTTATAAACCGTAATACCGAGGCATTTATATTTCAACACGGTGCTCCACAGGTACGTGTACTTGGCAAGTCGTATACCGAAACGGACCAAGAAAATATCTTTACCGAATAAAAAAAGTAAAACAGCAAACACGTGTCTTGTTGTACAGCAAAACATAGAAAGGTAAAGTCGAACAATTTTAAGGATCGAGAAAAAAATAACTTTATACGGTGGATCGAAGCGGTAAACTACGATATCTCAAAAATAAAATTTTCCCCAATCTCGCCAAGTCCGTGAATTCTTCAATGTTCTACTCTTTTAATCTTTAGGACTTTTACCATTTTTCTTTTGTTTTTTCTTTTCAATTCGAAAAATACGGAAAACACCGATAACAATCGTAGATTTACTTTATAAACGTTATAGTCTGGTATTTACTTAAACCATAAAAAGATGCAAAAAATTTGGCAGAATTTCCTCGGTACAGTTATTTAACATTTATCAGTGAGAATTTTTTGCGCGAGGAGAAAGTCGCGAGCAATTGCGAATGATCGCTACGTTTATAAAACAGCTAAAATCAACTTGGTTTTGATCGTTTACCGACGATTAATTTCAACGGAATTGCCACATCATTTAGTTGATGTCCGCGGGGAAAGAGAGTTGGCCGCGTTCAAATATTCCTGTCGAGCGAAATACCGTGCTGAAAACCGTGAGTATAATTAACGCGTACCTATGCGAAAATACAGCCAGACAGACGAGGATACCCTCAAGGACCAACTTGAAATTTTCATCCACAAAAATTTTTCTCTTCTTTCCTCCTCTCACCCTTCTCACTATTCCTCTCTCTCTCTCTCTTTACCATTATGAGCAGAACCGTGAATATTTTTGCTCTTATCCGACCGTCGAGCAAGAATATATACAAGAAGTAGTGTATATACGTGTCAAATTTTATCCGTATTCTTGTCATTCTCATCTTACGTGTGTCAAGTCTCAACTAGGAAGGAAATTATAAAAGTTATCCGGGAATAAGAAAGAAAGTACCCGTCTATTTTGCACGGTTTTTCGCGAAATGACAGTGTACTTGGTTGTTCGTTCCTTCCCGTTCCACGCTGTTGTTATTTCACTCCGTTAGGAATTAATACAAAACTCGATTAAACTGCTCTCTTGTTGCGCCATTCAATTAATTCGACGTCGGCAAAACAATTGTCGGATAATTACTAACGAGATTCCAATGATTTCGTTCGAGTTCAATTCAACGCGACATGCAACCTAACCCCCCCCCTTGTGCTTGTCTTTGACCTTGATCGAAGATCAGATTAATTTTGCCATTCCTTCTCTCTCTTGAGATAGCCTTAATCCGGTTTATACATGTCTTCCTACGTTGGCGATTTCGTTGCGAGTCGAAAGTTTATTTCGCAGATTTCACAGATCTCTATTTTCGGTGCAAAAAAAAGACTATTTCTTGAAAAGGCGGAAAGACCAAGTTTGAAGCGTTAGAGTATGGGCAACCAACTGGTGATCGGTCGATACGGATGATAACGAACCAATACGAGTCGTTATCGATCGACTTGGAAAGAATTACAAGTGAAAAGAGCGTCGGAAACGTTAGAAAGGGAATTAGGCAACGAGACGATGATAAAAGCTGCAAGTATATCTTTTAATCGCCTTTCTAATAAACCTTTTAATCGCTTTGTACGAGAGCTCGAACAGGGAGAGAATTCTGTTTTCGTCTTTCAAAAGTCCGTTAACTACCGCGTTCGAGAAGAGAACAGAAGAAAAGTGGAAAGATCCAAATGTGAAATACAACGCAACAGTCGCGTTTTCGGCTGACGGGGAAGAGCGAGAAACGATTCGGAGACTGCGTGTGGAAATTTGTTGGAACGTGGCAAGATCGTCGTCTGCCGCCAAGTACGAATGCGGTACGATCGAGGAGCGAGCACGAGTCGTGCGAAAATTGAAACGACTTTGCTATCGTATTATCGTTAGATATAATTCTCGTTACTTTGTTTTATACGCTAGCCAACACTTCCTACGATAATTCCTACAACACAAATGCTTATACGTTTCTAAAAAGGAAACGAGTTACAACGGCGAGTAGAGATCGACGAGTTGCCTGTCCCTAGCTCTCGTTTTAAAAACGGTTTAAAGCTAACGATGGAAAAATTAGCTGAAAAAGTTGGTAGAAAAGCTGGAAACTCTTGCGCGATTTGCTTGAGACGACGGTGGATTTACCTGGTACGTTCACCTGGAAACAAGGAAGCTCGACGAGCCGGCCTCTCTCTCGTCTTTCTCGAACGAGAAACGCAACAGCAGAAGGGAGCTCGCTAAGTGGCGAAATCGTCCGTTAATTAAATGTTGCTCGGCTGGGTAGCTTCGCCGGTTTAACGCGCGATCCTCGCTGCCACCGCGCCACGCCACTATTTTAACTTTATGCGCGATTTTAGCACCATGCTCGAACGCTCTTACGTCAACGCACGACCCATGCCAACCGTCGTGCACAAACACGAAACCAGGTCGTCTTCCAATTAGAGAGAGCGCAAAACGTCGCACTAGCGAGAAAATTCGCTAAACGAGAGTTTACGGCTCGTGTTACGGCTGACGGAACGGCGTAAGCACGTTGCGTGCATCTCGTGTGCACCTCGAGAGGAGTATAGCCGCGTGCGTGTAAAATCCCTGTACATCAGGACCGACTAATCCAGAGTTCCCGTGGTCCCAATAATTCCACGGATATTTCCTCTTCTCGTTAGATCTTTTTACTATTCGGCCGTTCGAATCGTCCATTCGTTTTACCATTCGTTTACAAACGAATTTCCATCGTTTGATCCTACGTACGTAAAATTCGCCTATCTCTAGAATATCAAGCTTGCAAGAATAAGATGTAACAGCGAATTTCTGTTCCATTTGAACGCCGTCTAAACGGCGATCTTCCGACTCCCAACGTTCGAACACGCGTTAACAAATTGCGGATTTTTTTCTATGGGTCTGTAGGAAATTTCAGAGTGGAAAATTGCACGGAATATGAAAAAATATGAAATACGAAATATCGAAAGCATATTACTTTGACGGTCTAACGGTAGCTTTCACGATAATCGAACTATATTGTGAAAAATACTAATTTGCATAAAATTTGTGCAGTCTACGCGTTAATTATATTAAAAATTCTTCGAAAAATACTTTTTACGTATTCGTCGTTTGATAGTATTCGAATCGCATATCGAATGTTTCTTCGCGGAATAGTTTCAAGACGAATTATTCTCTCGGTTGAAACAACGAGTAGAAGAACGAAAAGAATAAAGTATTATACGATTAATTAATTATCTGTATAAAATTGGGGAACAGTGGCGCAAAATATCAAATAAATAAAAGTTTGTTAAAATGCGAGATCAAGCATCGTATGGTTGGAACAACAGTAGACACAGTGAAAATCCACTTTAACGTTTCTTTATCCAAGCATCGATAATCCGTTTTGTCCATTGCGTGGATGCGCTCGTTGAAACACCATACGTATATTCCATTCACAGCTGTAAATACACGAACGGTGTAATAACGTTATCTGCCTGCAACAGGCAATCTCGAAGCCTCGCCAATGGGACGAATACTTTCGGTACTCGATGCAGGTGTATCGTTTTCAAGTAGTTTTGCGTAACAGACCGAACGAAACTGCCGGACGTCGTTCTACGTTATCCTACTTTGTGCTTCTAATTCGCGGCTGAACTGGTATTATCCGTTGGCGAAATTTTACAAATCGCAAAAGTTACCGATTATCAGTGTTAAGAACTTTGCACGATGTTGCACGACAATAACGATTCTCCTAACGAAACAGAGATTTACAAATGAATTTTACAAGTTTATGAATTTTACAATTTTACCATTGCAACGCAATATACTTGTCGATTCGTTGTTAATATTAATTAGCAAATTATTATTCATCCGATATCCGACGAAGAAGATATAAAAGGTTTCGTAAACCGGTGAAAAGGAAAGACGATGTCTGAAATTGCTCGTTAAACGATCGCTTATTTCGTAATTGACAAAGGCCGTAAGACAAAGCCTCGAATCGCTTCTTTCGTTCTTTCCTCGATAAACATTCGTTAACGTTACCATGTCGGTAATTGCTTCGCTATTCGCGATCCTCTTCCCCGATAAGAAATTCCTTTCCACGCACGAGAGAAGAACGTACTACGCGAACGAGACAGAGTCGATGCGACCACAGTCACCGAATTTCTAGGTAAATAATTCGAATACGGATAAGGAACGGAACTAATCGAAAAGCGTCACGGAAACAATTTATGTACAGACTGTGGCGTTCATTAAAGATATTCGCGTCGGTAACGATCGAATCGTTATGATCGTTAGACAAGATATGGATGTCCGCGATTCTTTCTTCTTCGACTCGTAAGAATCTATTACGGTTCCTCTGAACGAAATAACGAGACAGAGTTTTATTCCGGTGAGAAGAGCATTGATTTGGCGAGGTGCAGTCTCACAACGTAAAATCGGGCAACTCGATCAACGGGCGTCGTAATACGAATCGAAACACGATCAATCGAGAATTTATTCGGCTTTTGCGAAAGGCGAAGAGACGTAGTGGCGAAGCGACGTAGTGGCGAAGCGACGTAGTGGCGAAGAGGCAAAGAGGCAAAGAGGCGAAGAGGCAAAGTAAAGAGAAAGAGAGGGGCAGGACTCTTTGCCATCATTGTTCCAGGTGGTTCCTTTCATCGTGCTCGTTGGCAGGCTCTAATGGCAGTAGTAATTAACCGTTTGATTTAGCGTAAACGAGAGAAAAAGCTGTGGGCGGAAAAAGGGGCAAATGTATTTACCAGTGTAAAAGCCGGTGCAGGTTAAAACGATCATTGGGATCGAGTCTGTTGCGACGAGTGAACATTGACTTGAAAATTAATCTCGCGGCTCAAAGCAACACCAAAATTAATTAATCACGGCAAAAGAGACCGCGTCCGAAAAATAGAAAATACCAATCGGAAAGAACATCCGCCATGAGCGAACAGCTTTTTACGAGTTCGTTCAAAAAACCATCGAGACGTGCCTGTCCGCTCTGGTCGATCTTGATAAACAAGCATCGCTGCTCCTCATAACAAGTATCACATCGTGAATGTAAAATTTGATAGACGAAGAAAACGCGACAACTCACGTATTTGCTGTGACGCGTATGGATAAATCTGTTCCGTCCCTCTCGGTCTGTTGCAGATCCAATATACCCAATATCGTACAAATAGCGAAAACAGAGTGGAAAAGTTAAAGTCAAAGTTAAACAGAGCGGAAAGTTTCGAAACTTGTCCAAATCGATTAACCGCGAAGATGATCTTACGGAATATTAAAGGGAACGTGGTTAACCCAAATGCACAGTACATTAGGTAAACCTAATTTTTACACGGTGTACGGAGAGTGTTTACCGTTGGACCGAGACCGTCGACAAAATTACTTACGTTGTGCCGAAGATTCGCCAAACTTCACACCCACCGCAACCAAGATAACAGGAAAATATATAAAAATAGAAAAGTCGGACGAGTAAAGTCGGCGAGAACGCGAAGCACTTTCGAAACGGGTAAAAGTTTTTCTAAATTTAATCAGCTGGAAGCTAACCGAAACGCCCCTCGTGAAAGATTCAACGACTCGTTCGACCACCACGTCAACGGATAACGTCTTTCAAGACGGTTAAGGAAAATATTTTTCACGGTGTTTCACAGGAAATTCAATTCAGGAATTCAAGATGAACGATGAATAAATTTCGGCGAATAAACAGTATTTCGTATTTGCTGCGTGCACACACCACTTTCACAAGTACGAAGCCATCGCTGCTTCGTTAGAAACGTTCAACGATTATTTAAAGCATTCGGGGAATCCGTACGTTCGATATCGCCTTTTAAAAATCACAGCGCGATTACGTACGTACTTAAAATTTAATCGCTCTCACGTCGTTTCATTTTCACCGGACTCGCTCAACTTTCACAGTTTATTATTTCATCTGGCGTCTCTTTCCAACAACTTTTACTTTCTAACGGACGTGTTGTCCTCCTATAAACAAAAACCTCCAACCGATTAATCGTTTCCCCGATAGTCTAAGGCAATTATCGCATTTTATACGAACGAGCTTTCGAACGACTAAACAAATCGACGAAAACAAACGTCTAACGTTTGATCTCGAAACTATTTCGCAAAATATCATCGCCAGAATTATCAGCGCGATATCCAAAACATTTTACCGTAACTTATAACGATTTACACAGAGGCGAAACGATGCGGTCGTAACTAGCCTTTGAATATCCTTATTTAATCGCATACGGACAACTTGTTCGATTAAACGACCAAACGTGTCTAATCCGGTGAAACGATGAATCGCGACAACAATGTGACTGCAACCGGAACAACGGTGCGATAAAACGAACGAGTAACAACGAAAGCAAGCAAAATATCACGTCCGTTGCCGGACTTTCGTGTATGCGATTCTCTGCCAAACAGTTACAAATGCGTTTTGAATGCGTGTGTTTTTGAATGCGAACAAAACGACCGCTCGCAAGTAGCAGGTAACTGCCTCTCGTTTAACCAATTCGATATATTTTCATCCCATTACAGAATTTTTAAGAGGCTTAAAAAAATGGGCCCGACCAGACGACAACGTGCAGCAAATTTTTTTAAAAAATTTGTGTTTAAGGCGGAATTATCGCGATTAACGCAAGCTGATTCTATTTATATCACGAAGCGCAACAAATGGTGAAATTTATTCGCTAGAAATTCCATTATTTCTGGACTTTAAGCGTTGCCTTTAAAAATACCGATTACCTAAAACCGGGGTAATCATCGTCGGCAAAGAACTTTGCGAACGAAAATGCGAGTAACGTTAACCACGGACGTACTGATAAAATGGTGGAAACCAGGAAATTGGAACGTTCGGAAAAAGTGTAAATCGCGAATCTAACGTTTTGCTGGATACAGCTAAAGATATTCAGCGGACGCGTCGCCAGTCATTCGCCTTGCCAGTGAACGGCATGAAACTGAAACGGCCAATAAATCGCTAACGACCGCCGTTAGAATTTCAATCGATGGAAGTAGAAAAAAATCAATGAAACTACCAAGGAACAACGGAAAACTATTACCGCGATGGTAGAATAAGTTACTACTACAGAGCGTTCGAGCTTTTTGCGCCGCTTTTAACCGGTATTACGTTACTCCGAAGAAGCGACACAATGCGTAATTCCCGGGCATAAGGCAACTTGACAATTCCAAAGGAATAATCCGGGCACCTAGAAACCTTTATTTCCCACTTTTTACCATCCACATTTACGACAAGAGGAGCTTCGACGAGATAATGGTTTTATGGCGACGAGCTTGCGATATTTCATCGAGGCTGCTAAATACCGGGACACTTTGCTCGATTTTAGAACGAAAATTTATTCTATACTATACATCGTTATTATACATTGGCGTATTATTATACATCGGTGGCTAACGTGAACGTTTAATTTTTAAAAAGCGCGACTTTTAAATTCAATTCGTTCTCGTCGATCTTAACTTGTGGATCTTGTTCGAAAAAACGGTGCATTTTTTTTCTTTCTTTCTCTCTTTCTTTCCTCTTCTTCTTTTTTTCTTTCTTTTTCTCTTTTTCCTTTGCCTCATTTTCATGCATGCAAATTGCCCAGGATCGACGAATCATATCCCGATCGTATCGTTTAGCGATCGGGACACGAGCTGATTGAAAAAACGTGGAACGGACGGGGGAAAACGTATTGGAAGGAAGATCGCGCGACGAATGTTTTAGAAATTTCAGCGTGACGTGGTTACGACCATCGACAAACAATCGTGTTGGAAAAATGCACGCTTTACGGTATTCCGTTTGCGAGAGATCGTCAGCCGCGCCATACTCGTGTATTATCCTCTTGCGGGGCAAAACGTAACTCATTCTTCCGCGTAAAAATAATCTTGTTACGCGTAAAGATCCTAAGCAGGTTATATTATATTATATTACAACGACCTGAATATTTTATTAATATGACGCTTAAAGTGGCAGCGATTTCCCTTAATATTTCAAGCAACACGCTACTGCAAAGTTAAAAATACCAAACTTGATCAAACATACATGGCAACATTTCCACGTTCGATAATGATTTGTTCCCGCTGAATGACATTAAAATTGGAAAATCATCAAAAATATACCAAACTTTGATTATTATTCGAAACGAACGGAGCAACGTTCTCTCCGCTAATATCGATCAGAATCTTATTCAGGACGATGCGACTCGGTGAAGCGCAAGATGCGGCTGGAATCGTTTAACCTTGGTCGACGCAGCAGGGCCATGTAAGAAGAAACAATTTGCGCCAAAGATCCGATAGCCGCGTATACACGGCCAATATGTTCGAACGACACGTAGATGCGCGCTTCGCGCGCCACACCGTTTCACCTGTAAAAGCACGAAAAATTCCAAAATTCAAGCATGTGCCATAACGCGAACGTGCACACATACACACAGAGCGTTTCGTCCTCGTATCCTCGTTTCTCGCGCGTATGTTTCATCCTAGCCCGGAAGCGAGGATATCGACGATGCCGTGTACGGCAGAGAGCAAACAGTCGGCGTTAACGGGTTAAGCTTGCTCTCCTTTTAGATAGAAACGAACATTTGCCATCTGCGAGGCATTATTCTCCGCGGACACGGGCGAAAAGATACGGAAGATTTAGCACGCGCCGAAGAATCGTTGGAAAAAAGCAAAAGAAAACGAGATAAATTACGTACATACATAAATTACGATATAGCCATTTATAATCCCGTAAAATCAAAGTGAAAAGTTTTATTTCACGTATTTCTAAGATGAAACCAAATTTCAATTCGAAATCGATAGTTTGTCGGGAAACACGGAGAACGTACGATCGTAGCCGGAAAACTAGAAACGTGATACGATTCTAGGAAGTCACTGTTCCTATAATCTCGCGAAACGAAAAACACGTCGAGAGATACTTTGTCTATTCGTAAGATTCGAAAATTAAACAGAGAGAGAGAGAGAGAGAGAACATAATTGGAAATCAACCATCGCTAGCTCCGTTCCGTTATGATCCAGGGTGACGCAAGGGTACAGTCGGTAGGCGGCGTCTGGCGAAAAATCTGTCGGAGACAATTTTCAACCAACGACCGTCGTTTCGAAGGATTGGGTGTTGGGAACTGACCGGAAATCAATGGCGGAGACAAACGTCCGAAGCGGCGAATTCGATTTTCGAGACACGGTCGTCGTCCGGCAACGTCTGGCGGTTAACCGTGTCGGCGAAACACGTTCGTAGACTGGCCGTACGTGCACACAGGGATACCGATATAGCTAACGGAACGACCGACGGTGAACGAGCACGGCCGGAATTAGCGGAGGAGGTAATCAGATTTGCGAGAGAGCGATGGGCTTGGCGTTCCATCAGCGTTTACAACGTTTCTCTCGCTCTCTCCTTCCTTTTGCCATACAGCCACGCTCCTTCCTCCGTTGCTACACTCTATTTCCTCCGACATTCGCGTACAACGTACTTGTATATGCTTACGCGCCAGCACCAAGCACGACAATGACCACCTTTGCACCGTCGTCGCAGATTTTACACCCTAGCCTCGCCATATTGCCCGTTCGATCAAAGCCTGAGAGCCGAGCACACGGCATCGAGACAGACGAGCGCAAAGGCTGAATTCTGCTCGTAACGTTAATAACGCGCTTGGTTGCATCATCGCCACCGATGTCGATCAGCTCTTTCCACCGCTAACCTTGTTCCCGGTTTCTTCGACGACCAACACCACCGTAAAACGACAGTCTGTCTCTTTGCAGTTGCTCCATCGGCCATCGCGTTTCCCTTTGCCCCCTAATTTACTTTAGCGTTTTTACTCTTACCTTAGACCTTTGATTTCACGCGGAATAATTCCAAGGATTACACGTATTACGTATTTACGTCGAAATATTTCACCATGATTGATGGTCGAACGAAAAAAAGGATTTCGTCGAAGCTTCCTTTTTATCAAAAGCAACGCCATTCTTCTTTTTACTTACTCCCACGTGACTTACTACGAACGTAAATTGTCGTATTTATCTGGCGAGTGAACGCTTCTATAGAAAAGTAGTTACTTTAGTGGAGATTACTCCGAGAAACTCGTCCCGCTCGGCTTCTAATTCCATTCTAATCCCAACAGTTGGCGCTTCAACTTCGATATTGCAAAGAAACGAAACGTTGCTTGAATTCGCCAACGCTGTCGTCGGATCGAACGTCGCGCATCCTCCTTCGCCCAACTTGCTTTCCTTTAAAAGCTTTTCTTTAGCTAATAAAGCTGCCGAATTTGGTGGATTCGAACGAACTGAACAAACGCAAAAGGAAATATTCGTTTGCCGATTAATCGGCGCGATTAACTATTCGTCAAAACGCATTTAAATTCTAGCGCATTTTTTATTATTCAATTCGTGAAATTATTCGATTCGATTCATATTCACCGCACCCGACTACCTGCCACCTAACCGCAATCTCCAACGTTCACGCTCTATACGAATTTCAGCAAGGATTAAACAGGCGAGTCGCATTAAGAGAGAAAAAAGAGTTTAAAGAAAAAGAGAGGCGTTCCGTTCCGTTGTTATTCGGTTTTCTTCCACCTTTCGGTTTCCACGTTTCGTAGTACGTCGTGTCGATTTATCGAATGGCAAACTCGACGCGTAACGTCGCGTACGCCATCCAGACGCGTAAAGCCAGCCGAAACGAGAGAAAAAGGCTAAAATGCAAAATGCGCCGATGCGTTAATAGCTACGTTGCACTCGACGCGTTTAATTACGACTGAAACGTGGCGGCAGATGATGGAAATTAATCGCGAATCATCGATCGTCCGCTTGTAATTGACGTCAACAGGAATAGACTCTGTTGATCTAGTTAACAACAGAACGCCGTTATTTACATTGTTATTCGTGTCGTTTTCAGTTGATATTGCCCGCTATGTACTGCGCAAACGTTCTCCCGTCCAAACGGATCAAATCCATCGGCCGGATATTTTCGTCCCCTTAAATCACATTTCAATTATATACGAGTCTCTGTTACTACCTCCGAGATCCATAGTCCAACTTCAACAACGTGTGTCGACATTTTTATTGCCGATACACGGGAAAACGTAGCGTTAGACTATTTTAAATGTTTCCGACGTTTAAATGTCACCGCGACTCCGTTAATAGCGATTCATCGACAAAATGTACGTTGGTTGAAAAGAAAGAAGGCAAAGTGTTTGAAACGTGAAATTATCGTTTACAGAGCCTCCATTAAAGCGATAAAATTGTTCCCGCCTTTTTCAATATCCACCTTAATCGTTTCTGCAGGATTGAAAGAAAAAGAAAGTTTCCATTCCCTCGAAGCACCATTTCCGCTCGAAATACGAAAGCTTTCGTTTCATCGTGCAAGGCACGAGTCGAACGTTGCGGTGTTTCTTCGCCAACTGCCTTTTTCCTACGTAAGCCGTTCCTTCTCGGCGAGAGCGGTGCCAAAAAGCCACTACGCGACACGTCAGACCGCGAAATGCGCGACCGTTTGCCGAATTCAACCACAGCCATCAACTCGCACGATGCTACTAAAATTGCTAAAAGTATCGCAAGCGCTAAAACAAGCGTGAAAAAGTTTTGGTCCTTCGAAGGAGCGCTCCTTTCCTCTTACCTTTGCCGTTCAAGTGCAAATTCTCGCGTCCGGACGGTTTCCGCGAGTAAAGCTTCGAAACACCACCGACATCCGCGTATTTTCTTCTTCTCACGCTATATACATACGTAGCAACACTCCGTAAGAAAATATCGATCCTCGCCTGTTAATAGATATAGATACGTGGCACGACACAAATTAGTCGCCGTCATATGCTTGTCATAGCTTAGCAAAGAAATATTCCGAAGGCGAAAGAATAGAATTTTTCAAAAATTCCAGTCATCTTAGATCTTCGAACGATAGATATTCCACATATCTCTGTATATTTATGTTTTCGTGTCTTTCAGCTGCATGGAAAATTTCATTCGACTATAGCTGTCCGTGCAAAACTTCTATATCAGTTACAGCAGGATCGTTGCAGTGCTCGCCAAACGATATATTAGTCGCGTTATATCCTGCGCATTAATTATCCTCGAACCGAAGCCTTCTGCAAATGGAACTTTCCAACTCAAACTCGATCCTTGCTCGTGTCTTCGTGAAACTTTAAACACCGGCCATGAAACCTGTATACGCGTATACTTGGATCGCGTGCCATCCACCTAAAACGTACGTGTACGTATACGTATATTTTAAGAACGCGAACCGATTTACGAATCGAAAAATTCGAATCTGCCACGAAACCGAGCTTTTCTACGTCCTTCCAATAAGATTCTAATCGATGCTGGAGTCTCGTTCGAAACTTCGTATCGACGAAAACACATGTCGAATAGAAAAAAAAAAAAATTTATGAAAACCTCGCCTACGCAGATTTTTGAAATATCCAATCTCAACACTTTCTATAATTCACAGACAAAGAATCGGAAATTTACAGTTCGTAGAATATTTCATATCGTCGCATTGAAACGAACCATTGAAGTTTCTTTATCGTCTTTATCGTATCGATGTTTATCGTAAATGCGAGACTTTGTCATTAATTGACATTAAACGATAATATTAAGCTGCAAGGTTCGACGACGTTTCAAACTCGAAGGCACGGTAGATGGAGGAAATTAAGATCAAGAGAAACTAAAGTAAATTCGCTCGACAACGGACAAGAATTCGCAAGAGACAAGTTTCACGAAACTATTACAAGAGAGTAGCGGTAATCGGCCCATGCGGTATTAACCGGATCTACATACGCATAACGCTCGTAAGAATATAATTCCGTTTCTCATATCGCTCGATCTCTCAAGATTTCTCTAACCTTCCTAATAATATTTAGGTAATATATAGATAATATAGATAAATCGGAGATCGATGATACACGGTTGTTCGTTGCTACGGCGACAAATGGAACGATCGAGAACCGTTAATGGAAGAGTAACGATGATCTATTCGTCTTCGTTTGCCTATCGAAAGTCTTCGAATTATACGTCAATGTTACAAATGAAATTGCTCGCTCTATACTTTTACCTTTATACTCTTTTCGATGATTACTTGAACAATAGCAGTAACGTAGGTACTTGATACTTGACTCGTAGGTACTTTACTCGTTTCTTGATCGCTAGTAACCGTGATCGGTACGGTTGCTTATAAAACTGCATCGTTTAAATATGGTTATGGAAAATTATCAAATACACGTAAAGGCGAATTAGAGACCAAACAACAAGTTTCGGTAAAGTCTCCGCGGCGAAATGCCAACAACTTTGGAACAAAGATGCAATTTCAGTCAGTTCATGGCGCACCGCGAGTGACTAACGAAAAGCTCGCAGAAATTTCCAACGTTACTTTTATGCATTTACGACCGTAATGAACGCGATGCGATGCGATGCGATGCCGTAATCAAGAGTATTGCTCGCATTATGCTCCATCGATGAAGGTTCGCCTCAACTTGCTGCTCCGAATGCCACCGCTACGCCGCGATTATTTTCTTCAAATACAAGAGAAAAGAGAGATTTCGCACAAACACGGTAAAACGAAACGCTGTTCGATCGGACGGGACAAAAAGAAGAAAAAAGGCTTTCCTTTCCGAACAAACGTGCGAACGAGCCTCTTGAGATTTTAAATATGGAACGCGATCGACGGATCCTTCGACTAGGACCGATCGGTGGCGTCAAAATACCAAATGATCTACAGATGCTTGATATCGATATCCCTCGAATAAAAAGTACGTTGCGAAACGTAGAAAAGAAAGTAGATGCAAAAGAGAAACGTAATACAGTGACAAAGTGTGAACAGAGATATTATGTAACAGACAGTTTTACAACTGTAATGTAATTATTGCGGACAATATACTTGATAGAGCGCAGTGGAATTTCCATATAGTATCGAGAACAGAGCAAACGAATCTGCATCGAATATTAATTTTCATACTTTTATAAACGATTTCATAAACGATCACTTTATAAAAGGTGCATAAACGATATCCAAATAATCTACCTCATCCCCGGTAATAGACAGCTCACAATTCCCGTAACTGAGACTGTAAATTGCACAAAAATGCGTGTCGATATTTAAGGAGAACGCGTTCCGACCAACCAGAAATTTTTTAGACAAGTATTTGCTCGATCGCAAACGATGAATAGCAATTGTTGTAAACTCGCAACGTTTAATCGGAAAATAATCTAATTCGAGGCAGGCAGGGGTACAAGGCCAATAAGTTTAACGGCGCATCGAGCGGTTTCGCTCGAATCAAATAAACTTATTTCAAAGATTCCTGCGGCAAATGACGAGCCAACGGCCGATCGTACTGCGCTGCTACGATACACCGGTGTGGCGGTGGCCTGCCATCGTGTGTAGGCGTATAGCCCGAAGCATGCCAGCTATTGGCATCCGAGTGGGAGACAAAGAGCTTCGCTTCTAGCCGGGTATTGTTGGACTATTGGATTCTCTTCCCCTCTTGCTTCCTCGTCACTCTCTCTCTCTCTCTCTCTCTCTCTCTCTCCCTTTCTCTCTCTCTATTTCTATCCTGTTATTAAATTCCCCTTTCATCCCTTCTTCGTTCATCTTTCTCACTCGGCAGCTTCGTGGATGCGAAACTTATTAAACCGTCACCGCGTCGGCGAGAATTTCAAAGGCAAGAAAACTGAGGTAATGACGCCACGTATGTACGTATGTACAGGTCCGATGCTCTCTGTGAAAACGTTGCACTATCGCGCGATATTCCAAGCCGCGGCTGGTGAGAAACGAGCTACCATTCGATGGTGTAACGAATACCCTTGTCTGACTAGGGATCGATCCAAGTTACTTGTACTCTTTGGCTGCCGGCAAGACAGCAGTTTCATTTTACGTCAGCTTCGACGTGTATGCGCCGTACGTTACGGGAAACGTATTTCATCTTTTTTTCAACGTTCAGGATGCAGTTGGTGGTTCCAACGACGCGTAAATATCGCTTCTACCCAATCGTAACCCCAGGCTGTTTTAATTTTACAACTGTATTACGTTCGTTTATGATGCGTATCGTCGAAATATTGTTTCAGAGAGCGGTAAAGAGCAACATATAGATTTCTGTAGACGTACGCAAATTTGCAATTCTTATCTGGCGTGTAAAAGGAGAAACGCTGACGGAGATTACGATTACTCTTATGTGTTCCCGTTTCTCCTTACATTTGTTTAACGCATGTACGTGTTGTTTGCAAGTCGTGCACGTATTTCTCCACGAAGCGCTGAATATTCCGTGTCAATCTGTTTTCGACAACGTTAATTACATCGCCAACGGCAATAGGATGTGACTCGCGTCGAGTGGGAACGGTTCGATAAACGATGACGCAAATCAGTGTCACATACTTGGTTAAATAATCAATGTGGACAGGAAGAATTTGCCAACAGGTGAACAACAGAATGCCGCACGAGCCTCGATCGATCGTCGAGCAAACTTAATTCACCAAGTTGAACGCAGGTTCGTGAAATTTGAAACCGATGCATCGTACGATGGATCAGCAGCCGTTTATGTTTGGCATAAAAATGAATAGAATGTAAAAGCAGGTCGCGAACCACCTACGGAGACAGCCTGTAAAAATAACAAATAACTAGATAAATAAATAACAAAATAATAAATAAATAGCAAAGTGAGACACGAGGCTAATCCGCGTGATAAAGATCTTCGAAAATCGAAGCAAAAAAGGAAAAGAATAAGAACGAAAATCAAGCGAAAACGTTTAGATAAAAATGTTATCGCGTTCTGACTTTTTCTATTCTCCCTCTATCTATCGCGTTGCACGAATCCACGCACACGGTTCGATAATATAATTACAAAAGCGCAAATCATATACCAGAGAGTTCATGGATGAATCGTGTCACCGGAATATCCGATCATTTACGGTATCGATTGCCTTTGTCCGTTGTCTTTTCTCTTTTCTCTTTCCTTTTTTTCTTTTTCCGTGCAGCCGAACGGAAGCAGTAAGTAACGGTGTGCACCAATGAGAGACGGAAATAATGGGCAGAAGGCAGCTGTTGGCCACGACCCAGTTCGCCTATTTTCCCTAGGATCTTTCATCGCCGTCGTTCCCTCCTTTATTTTCTTCTCTTTCCCCCGTTTCCGTGCTGCTTCCTTTTCTCCGACGTGACCGTTGTCGAGAAGAAAAGATAACGGCCAAGAATCGTAAGGACCCGCCGGTGTTCCGGCTTTAAGCGCAGCCAAGGTCTTGAGAGAAATAGAAACCCTAGAACGGCTTACTCCGAGGAAAGTAAGCAAAAATACGGAGATTATGGAATCGAAACGAAATCGAATATGAACGTTACTGGTTCTTTCAAATTTATACTTAGTTTGAAAGGATAAGGTCGCGACAAAGAATTTTGATAGAAGCAAATTACGCGAGCTTATCTGAACGCGGCACGCGTTTCTACCTTGTAAGATGCAGTTTGCTCGCAAACCGAATATCCGTAGAAGCGACTACGGGCCGCCATGATTTCCCCATCCAGCGAGCAAACCTTCCTCCTCGTTGAAGAATTTTCTTGCGGTGCCGGACTTTTAGCCAGTCTGTAACGCGATAAAGATGCGAAAGATGTAGGCAGACGAAAATAGAGGTACGAGAGTCGAAACTTTGCAACCTCGCGTTCCTGGATACAGGATATGTAAGAAGGAGAAGAGATCGAACGGCGGACGGATCGTTTCCAAGAGAAGACAAATTATTCGAAAAACTCTTACGATCCGTTTATTTTCACTGTCCGTAGTCTCTGGAAATTTCGAGGAAACCAAGAGAAACAGAAAAACGTACTTTTGTGCCCGTCTTCCCTATTCTTTCTATTACGTCTGATTATCCCCTCGAATAGGATGATAAAAAAAAAAAAAAAAAAAAAAAAGTAAAGGATATTATACGAACAGAATAAATTGCTTACATCGTAAAATTATTATCGAATATATAAATTCCTTGAAAGCCTGCGGCTTTTCATTTCGATCTAGCATCCCGATCCGTAAGCTTTCGTTAGTATCTTGGAGCTCGGCCGATTCATTTCCAATAATTATCGCAACGGAAAAGAATAAATGCCGATAATATCTGACGGCAATACGATCACACCGATTCTCTCTTCTGTTCGTCCCGCTTTTCAGGATTCCTTGTAATCTCGAGAAATATGTACTTCTGAAAAGCTTCTTTTATGAAAAACTCTACCATCGTGAATCCGAACATGTTCGAATTCAAATTCTCAACGTCTATAATCCATCACGAACGATCAATTAAGAAGAAAAATATTATTCGCGTTCGACAAAGGAACGAAAAAAGAGGAAGGCGGCGTTTGTGATTTGGCGAAACGTTTCGGTTTCGAACCTGTAATTGCTCGCGGAAGGTTTACTCGTGTGGCCGTCTGCCAACTACATATACCCGTTTATGGTCACAGAAGAGATGATAATAAATAAAAAAGCATCGCGACTTTACTTACCGGTTAATTAAATCGTCGGCGATATTATAATTATCGCCGTTCTATCACTGTTCAAATTGTCATTTGCTTACTATCCGACACGATAAAACCAAATTAACCAAATTAACGACAATTATCACTAAGAAAAGATGAAAAAAATGCAAAGGTGACGATGTGATTCGTTGTTACTATCTACTACGTACGAATCTACGACTGAATATCGTGAAATTGACTTTTATTAATAGTAGATTAGTTTAGTGATATGCGATATGTATACCTAAAGCCCTTGTAATGACAATACGTAGTAACGTTTCATCGACACCTCCTCTTCTTCTAACCAACACGGGCAAGTGAAATTTACCGCCAGTGAAAAATAGAGCAGGTTAAATCATTCAACGCGTTCCAAGAATTCTAACCTGCTGTTATCCTACGCTGTTGTTTCTCCTTCGATCATCCATCCCGCACTATCTATTCGAGTAGTAATTAACTCGAGTAGCCGGACATTTCTGCGAAGAAAATGCCCAATTTTCCTACAACTTTAATGCGAACAGCTACGTAGCGAAAACGAACGTTCGATAGCCTGCAAACCTGTCTCTTGTAACGACATCGCGATCGAGACCCATTGCACCGTCTAGACACATTGATCCATCTCAGCCAGGCCACGGAAAATCCTACTTCTAAGCATACGGAATCAGGATCTGCTAGTTGGAGTAGTTTCGACCAGTAACCGAGAATAGACTGCCAATCGGTGGGCTTCGTTACTTGTTGAATGCGACCCATTGTCTAACGCCGTTTGCCCTCCTAAATGGATTTTCAAGCGAGCCAATAAGACAATAAGCTCGCACAAAGGCGACCACCGATCCAACCTCCGTTATACTCCCCTTGTGCTATCCGCAGGATTTATAGAGAAAACGAGTCGAAAGAAAAAAGAAAAGGAAAAAGAAATAAAAAGTAAAAAATGCAACCGGCCCCTATCCATCCATTTCGTGCAATTTATTTTATAATATTTGTTCCTTTCTGTCACGTCCGCTTTATTTCGGAGAAATTTTGTTTTTCTTTTACAAATATACGAATTGCGACGATAATCGGCGCTTCCAACGCGTACCACAAATTTTTGCTACGTGAAACCTTTGAATTGAAAAAATGTAAGATGTTCGATACAAAAGACGGGAAATTGAAGTATTTTACCGTGAAAACTTGTACAAGGGATAAGTGTAAGTGGTAAATTATTTAGTAAGAACTTTCTTTCCGTACTCGTTGGTAACGAAAACAAGTAGCAAATAGTATTTCATATCCTGCTGCCGGGTTCTCTGAAAATGAATCAACAGCTCTTTATGCGTTTTAATTCCACGCTCTCTTCTGCGCCCGTCTAGTTGGTAAAATTGATGGACGGGGGGGGGGGCGGTGGTGGTTGGGGTTAGGTGTGGCGCGGACGGAGGCGGGAAGGGGGTGACGGCATAGGAAAAAAGAAAAACGAAAATCGTACAAACATAAAACGAAACGAAACGAAAAGTTTTCTGCTAACGGCTTATAAAGAAAAAATATCGAAACCATCCACCAAAGTGTATCTTCTTCGCTTCTCGTGAATTTTCTCTTCTCCTTTTTTCGTCTCTTGTTTTCGAATTCACGGAAATTTCGTCGAGAGCGAAGGAGAGAGGCAAATCGGCGAATTGTCTGAATCGAAAGTCGAACCGAGCGGAATCGAACTGGTGGACCGAAGGACTCGACACCGACAAAGAGAAGAAACGCAGGAAAAGCAACGGGGAAGCCAATCGAGAAGGCAGCAACGAGAAGAAATTCACCGTGAAAATTTTCGCGACAAACCGTTGGTGGAGTTTCCCTTTGCCGGATGAAACAGTCATCACGTAAAGCATTGTACGTGCACGTGTATCTTCTACACGTGTATCTTCTATGGGACCAAAGTAGATTTTCGTCGGTGACTCGGAACGGTGGCTTGAAAACGAAACTCTCATCGAAACTTTCCCTGCTCTACGTTAACTAGCTGCTTACAGCTAAAATAGTGTTCCGATGGAGCAAGAAACGAAGAAGAAGAAGAAGAAGAAGAAATTGGAAAGTTACGTTGTTCCTCGATAATTATCGTACGATCACACGTTAATTACTTACTTACATCTAATTCTATATTTCTAATTAAGCTTTCTTCGAATATTATTATCACTGTGATCAGGATCATCACGAAATAACGTTTTACATGGTTTTATCCATTCTATCGATCCTCCTTACCTTCCCTCCACCGTCTCCGCTCGAATATTTATATTTACTGGATTTATTCTTCATGGGTTGTCGCACAATGCGTGGGATGCATCCATACACGTGCGAATAGCGACAACATTACGCTCTGTATGTACAAACACGCGTTCAACCTACCTTCCCTCCAACTACACGAATTTAATTAATTAAATTTCTCTCGCTTAATCATGTTTCCTTTATTTTGTTTCACAAGATGTTACACAAGTTCATACGATAATACGACGTTTTAATTTACAAGCGTACTACCCTCCTAATTATAATTCGTCGGAAAGTAATCTCACCGAAGTAAATCACGATTCGATGAACTAGCGTATTAAGCGTATGAAAAATTTGGTTATAAAAGACTACACTTTTGATACGAAGAAAGATCGCGATAGTAGTTGGTAGGTCTCCTCGTGCTCGTCTAAACCGCGATGCGATAGGAACATGTGAAAGACAAGTTTTATACGGCGATAACCGTCGATCGTGCATCTTTCGTGCAAGCTAGTCGCTTCGCAGGTCGGAACTGAGTTTGATTAACCCGGAAATCGGTACGTTGCCGCTTTCCGTTAATGTACCCTTCAAGCTCTTTTCCGAATCCATCCCGCCACCGCCGCCCCTCTCCCCCCCTCCCCCTCCCCCGCCATAAGGGGTCAGGGTCACGTTATCCTTGGCTTAGTTCGTCGTGTCTCGTCATTTACGCCCCATCGACGCGATAACTCGATCGTACACGCGCGAAAGTTGTTACCGAACCACGATAAATCGATCAATCGATCCGTTCGACCGAATTCGCGATTACGGAGGGATGAAATTAATACGAGAGGCCAAGTTCATCCGTCAACGAATAAATCGATGCGCGTGCTCGCGCTCGTACATTTTCAACGTGATACAGCAGTCATACGAATGTTTGAGAATTTCTATCTCTCCTTCTCTCTCCCCCCCCCCCTCTCTCTCTCATCCCTTACCATCGAATAAAATCTTTTCTTCGGAAGCGATCCTCGTTCGGATACACCGTAAAGGCTTTTACGCCACGCCGCAAGTGGTCCTGGAAATTTGACGCGACTTTCTCGCGATAAAATATAAGAGGAGAAAAAACGCGTAACATTTCTTGGAAAGAAGTCGGGTTTGGCCGTTGGAATTTTTGCCAAGTCCACGTACCCGACAAATCTTAATTTCCTGTCGATCAAAGAGTACGTCGTTCTACGCTGTTTATAAAGCTACCACGCGATTCTCGAGGGAAAGGGAAAATTATCCTTGCCTTTCCTTCTGCCAGCGGACTATCTCGTACGAAATGAAATTCATAGCTCGAACGAAAGCCGTCATATCGAAGCATTACGATGGTTGTCGATCTTGTAACCGTAAGTTTGATAAAAATTCATGCAGAGATTGGACGTGCCAGGAATTTATAAACATCGTGTTCTTGGTAAATTAAGCGTATTCGTATAGATTGGTAAATAAAGTAGAGTCACTAATTACACTAGTTGCCAGCGAATGCCCGAACACGTTGGACCAATATATAATTGTTTCGTGACGAAGGCTTATCGAGTCTGGCCGCTGTGCAGACAGGATATTAACTCGCGGCTGTGTTCTACAAACTTGGCATTATTGGCAAACATAGGACTCCGTTTATTATACCGAAACGAACGATCAACGAATATAGGTAAGTAATAGATTGACGGAAAATTAATTCCCTCTCTTTTTTTTTTTTTTTTTTATTTAAATTCGTATGAAAATAGCATCAAGACGTTCGAAACGTCGCTGTGAAATTAACTGCCCATTCGATTGGGCAACATGCTCACGCGTAAGACAAGATCCCATTTTCTTTCTGGTTAGATATTCTGATGAAACGTATGACGATAGCGTTCACCGGGCGAGCCTCGTTTCCTGAAACAAATCCTCGTTACATTCTTTACGAGGTTGCCGACAAAACTCTTGAATCGAGCCTTTCTCTTCTGCCTATCCCTCTCCGTTTCGCCTTCTCGTTACTTTCGTCTCGCGTTCGTGTCTTCTTTCTCTTCGTCCTCGTGAACGTACCTACCGAGCCTTGGTACGAAACAAAAGAAAGAGAAGAAAGAGAAGAGAAAGGGGAAAAGGCAAGAAGATTCGCGCAATCCTATAGAACGTGAGAGGAAAGAATCGCGGTCCGCGGCAGACAACTTGCCGATAGATAGACAAACCAATTTCTTACGACATCACATCTGGTCGTAGCCAGCATCCGCCCAGTTACATTCTTTGGCCCGTGCGTGTCACCAGTCGAGACTTCTAGAGCCATTTTTCTCAGCTCCGTACAAAAGGTCCATCGCGTGTCGTTAACGGAAATTCCGATACGTGCGCGTTTTTCCACAAACGGAGGAAAACCGGAGGTTCTTTCCTCGGACTCGCACGCTTCCTCGTAGTCGCTAGGCAAGCGCAGAATTTCCTCTCCCTCGGTCTTCCTATTTCTCCAAATACACGTATGGAGCGTATCCCTTTTCTTCTTTGTATTTCTCTCGGCGTCTCCTCTTCTCTTCTCTCGCGCAATTTCCTCCCTCTTTTCCAGAGCCGCCGCACACCGCCTTATACGTTTGGCCACAGAGGGAGGAAAAAGGACGAAGGAAGGAAGCAGGGGCGCGAGGAGGGTAAGCGAAGAACGCAGCAGGCTTTTCGCATTCCACGCGCTTCTAAGCAATAGTTTAAATCCATCTAACGGACGACCCGCTAACAATCGCAAAACGCTACTTTGACAAGCGAAAGATCGTTGAAGGATCGCGACGCGATATTATTTCTCTGCCGTGTAAACGATCCGGTCTCGGCCGTGTCTCGCCCTGCTACTCGATCGATTTTACCGATTTTAACAGCGAGGCAAACAGCCTGGCGAGTCCCTCGCGTATATCTCACCCTCGTTTCATCTCATCTCGCTTCATTCCGCTTCCTTTTTCTCCAACGGCGAGGAACGATCATCGACGGCTTTTGTTTAGGCCTCGCAAACGGACACGTCCCAACACCCTGTATAGATTATCTTGCATCTGAAATGAAATCTCGCGTCGATGCCCAGGCAAACGCATAGTTGGAGAGTAGGATAACGCGAACGAACGGTTCGTACGCTTTTTCAGCGCAACACTGTTTCGAATCGTTAACGAGATGAAGAAGAAAAAGCGAGAACGCATTCGCGGCAACTGTTCCCTCCTTGCCTCGAAAGGAAGCACAGGACGCAAAGTATCTACGAAGTAAGTACGACGAGTAGTTAATTCTTTATCCATCCAAGTACTTGCGAAGAGCAAAAAAGGAAGGATAGGACGAAGAGAAAGCTGTAGGAAAGCAGAGGAGGCGAACGATTCATATCGAGAGATCCGTCGAGGCAGGTCGCTCGATCAGAGAAAAGTTTGCGAAAGCCGCGTCAAGATCAAGGATAGACGGTCGAAGGATGGCGCCTTACAGATTGCTGCGGCAATTCATGGTCGCCGTTAGTAGTACGCCATGATCGCGTAGCGCCAACTACGTGACCCGCAACGGATCGAAACGGACAGTTAGCGCAGGCATCGCTAGATCGAAGATCGAAAAAAATCATCGATTCGCATCGGTTCGAACTATCGATTATATAGAAAAGCTTAAGCAAATATACACGAGATAAAGATAGATTTCGTATGAAAACTTTATTATATAAAAGACCGTTTTAGAATGAAAGTCGGAAAATCCGCACAAGTCCGGATATCTCGACGACAGGCTGAATAGGAGATTATTCAAAGACAATAGGAGAATGACAAAGCACACGGTTATTTGTAATTGAAATTAGCTGTCAAGGTATAATTACGCTGCTCTAGAGTCTCTGCCGAATGGTTTAGGCACACTAGCGTATAGGCATTGACATAGAACGCTGTTATATCGCGATCCAGGTGTATACATGGCGCGCAGAGAGTATACCGTTTCCAACATCCATCACCCTTCCACGCTCGCTGTCCGAGCTCCGTGTCCGTTCTATTCTAACTTTTCCACTAATTTCGTATCGACGTTAAACGCGCGTATTATTCGATTCTAAACTAAATTTGCTCCACTCCAACAAATCTACCGTAGTGATTCAGGACGAACGCGACGACATTCGAAAACTTGCCGCGTTCGTAGCCCGGATAACCAACGCACTTTGCGCGTCCTATTTAATACGAATCGATAAACGATCTTGAGACGAAATGAAAGAATCGTACATGTAATTATAAGTATCGATCCCGCCTCGAGGGCGTGTAACCTTACGCTTCTCCGCCTGGGTATACGATTACGGCACGATACGAGTACGCGTCTCTAGGCCGATTAGCCTAGGGCGGCACTTTCAGCTTAGGACGCGAGCCTAGGTGTCGTTAATCGAGAGTTCGCGGAGAAATTTAGGGCTTCGAGCGGAGCTAGCACTCGTGCCCCGGATTTTGGGAAACCCTAAAAGCCCGCGCGCGCAATCTTCTCTGTTGCGGAGATATACGGATACGCGTCCGTGAAGCTACGTTACACACACGCGATCTTGCACAGCCGCGCAAGAAACACACACACACACACAGAATTTTGGTGTTTGGCTGCAAACGTTAGAAACTCGGAAAGCGAGATTCTAGAGCGCAATGCGCCATCTGGCAGCTACCCAGAATTTCCATCTCTTTTCGACCCCTACTATCTCTTTCACTCGTCCACATTGACGCACCCACCTTCGCTTTCCCTGTCCCACCTCTTTCCTTTCTTCCTAGCACACTCCTTACCGGTGTACGGAAAAACGGGGTGGAAGTAAAACAGACGAGAGACAAAAAGAGACTAGGAAAATGTCCCGAGAGGAGGGATATTCTCTTAAAGACAAAAAGAAGAGAATAGAACAGGTACGCGGGTATACGTACTTATAGAATATCTATCTATACGGTCCCTCCTTTCCTTTTTCTCGCCGTTTTCTATTTTCCCCTCTTTCTTTTTTCCTTCTCTTCTCTTCTCTGTTTTGATACCCAGATACGAGTACTACCGCCTTCCTTTGTTCCCCTCGCCCCCCTCGCCCCCACCGCCCCACATTCACCCTTCGTATCTCTTCCGCTTTCTTACAGCCCTCCCCGAGTCGACATAGAAAGACCTTCTTCTCCGAGTCCTCGGATAGCTCGCTGTAGTTTTCTTTGCATTTTAATCGACCCTCGGCTACGTTCCTCGCCAACATATCGGCCAGCTTCGCCAACCTCGGTCCTCGTTTCGTTCTGCTTCTTCTACCAGCATGAGCTCCACTAGCTGAACGTGGCCCAATACGTGTAATCAACTCGAATACCAACCACATCGCTAAAAGCTATGATCGCCTGATTTTCCTCTTCCTCTTCCTCCAGTTTTCTCTGCCTAACCGTCTGCGTATTCCTGCCTCCTTCCCTCTTCTCTCCACTTATATCCACTTTTGCTTGTCGCCACAACGCTGACATAGAGATTCGATTATTTTGACGGATCGCCGAACCGGATAAAGATCCCTTAGCAACATCGCCGACTTTATGAATGTGCATCGCAAACACGACGGACCAGTCCTTCTTATTTCCTCGCATCTTCCATAAGAATTTCCCCGCAGCTTTCTCCCGCTACACGGACGGGCTGCATTTATAGGTAACGTTTACCCAGCCAACATTCATAATCCTGCCTTTTCGATTTGGTCGCACATACCAAGATTATAACGTTGCCGAAGGGAAATAAAATCTTTCGTCGATTTTTGTCGAATCAAGCAAATCTTGTTTGATTTCTAGTCTATTCTAGTCTAGTCGAAGCGAGCACGAATCGAGAAATCTTCTCCTAATTATTTATTCTTCATGCGATTATTAAAAATTCAAAACAATTTAATTTGAATCGATTACGGTTCTCGATTCACAAATATCACAAACGATTCTTCATTTTTATTTTCGCTGCATTTTTCGTCGGTATTAATGCTCGCGATATAGCAGTTTATTATACTACACCGTGACCATCGAACCGATTAAGAATAGAATTCGATCATCGCAACAGTTTCGTGGCGAGAACGAGAGATCCGATGGTGCAGTGGCATGCAGTTTTACAAATGCGGCCGAAAGTGCAACGAACCTGCAGCGCACTCCTGCAGCCGCGTATACGACGCGACGCGATGCGACGCGACGGGATGGGACGGGACCGACGACCCGATCGATCGAGACCACTCGATTAGACGAACTCGCTGCAGACCAACTTCTTTCGCGTATGCTAATCATCGTTTTAGAGGCGTTCTCCATTTTCAAGCGTCGCCACGTAGCAATTATAATACCGACAGATGCAGAAGCGTAACAAACGCAAGAAGACGAAAAAACGTAAGAAAATGTTAATAAATATTTAACCTTGCCGGTTTCTTTAAATTCTACAAATTCTTTTCATATTTCAATCTCGTTCTTCTTTCAAGGGGCAAAGTTTACGATACGAGATACGAAGTATCTTTCTTTCGTAAACAAAATTAGCCTAGACTAATTTTCGTGGCAAGATGCAAACAGTTACTACCTGTATTTTAAAATCTTCTTCCGTTCGGTTGCGATTTACACGAGAACTTTCCTCACCGCCTCCGCGATCGTTGTTTCGTTAATGGAAAACTCGATTACAGATTTTTCGTGTAAAATAGTTGGTCACCGGTTTGACATCAAAGAAATTAAAAACGCAAATATTGTCATAACCAGGCCGAACGTGGCTCATTGCGCTACTCCGCCTTCTTCGCTCCTCTTCTTCCGCGAAATCGAAAATTCTGCGTGACCACGATCCTGCGAATCGTAAACGTTCCAATACGACAAAACATTTTACAGAACATCATAGACGCTCGATTTAGCTGGAAATCGAGTGACGGTATTCGTGTTACTTTTATCTAGCTCGTAAATATTCATACGAAATACTCGCGACATCAACGGTTTCCCGTTACCTCTTTCAACGGACATTTCCCCTCGTTTGCACAAATTAGGGACGGTTACATCGGAGAATCGATGTCAAAGACAGACGAGTCACCTGCTCTAACAAGGATAGAAAATTAAAATACAAAGTAAATACTCTACCAGTCTACCAGTCTACCAGTCTACTAGTCTACCGGTGCCGCGTCGTTACAAATTGAAAAAAGGAAAGAACTTTCTATTCTTTCTTCCTTTAATTTTATTATACTTTACCGCATCTCCGTTTGCGTCCACCATTATTGATTAATCCTCTCGACGAACGTAACGAATGTATCGTAACTTTTTCCTCTTACAAAGGAATTTTCATCGTATTCTGATCTGCTCTAATCCGGATAATCCGTATATCGATATCAGACGAACAGCACGAATATATTTAAATACGAAATACCAATCGACGGATTCTAGTCTCGCTCAACGACCAAGGAATTATAACTTCCTAACTCGTCCGTTGCATGCACAACGTCGGGTCTTGTCATCGTTCACGGCCGCGATTCACCGCAACGAATTTTCATAAGGCAGCCGACTAGGCACTCGGATAAATATCTTGGCATAAACGTTCGTAAATACGGACAAGGAAAACATTTCTTTCGTCGAATTTAATCGCTAAATGCGTAAAACTATCATTCACCTACTATAAAAACTGTGCGAAAGCACAGTGACATAAAGTGACACTAACTTTGACAAGAACAGCGACGAGACAGCTTGCAGCGTTCGCGGTTTATCAACGGCGTTTATTAACCGAGTCGAAGCGCGTATACCAACTGTCAATAACAAGCGAAACTCGCACGTGAATTATTCACGGTGAGTCAAGAATTCCGATCTCGTAACTTTCTCAATTGCGATAAACGGAACGGTATACATTTTAACGATAACCGATTCGCCTTACGATAGTTAAATTTGACCTGACGAATATCGCTCGGCATTCGTACAAAATTCGTTGTAACGGTACAACGTCCACGTGTACTAATAAAATAGACAAAAAAAAAAAAAAAAAAAGGCAAAAATATCGAAACGTCTAAAAAATCCGTTTAAAAAATAAATCCGTTTGAAAAGCGAATGAAAGCTTAGTCGAAGGGCGCGTAGATAATAAAAAATTGGTATCGTCGTCGTCGAGTATTTGTTTCGACTGGATTTTTATGTTTAATAAGTTTTCTTTCGAACCGAATCGAAACGGTTGATACGCGACGACGGACGCGACTGACGAAATTCTCTTCTTTTCTTTCTCTCGTCTCTGATCAACTGCTCTTGATTTGTATATACGTCATGTACATCTGACATCGGTTACCTTGACACAGTGGCACAAATGTAAACAGAGGCAGAACGCTCCGGTCTGACCCGGTTTTAATATCCTCTACTTACTTCGCCGTCCTTATTTCGCCGTTCCGCATGCGTTACCCTTGCATCGATTCCCAATGGATACCCGATTGCCAAAAGGCGCAATGCGCTTTTGCGCGCTTGTAACAACGGATGTGCGCATTATGCATATACGTGTGCATGCCACGAGACTCTATTTTATCGACAACAACGTATTTAAAAGCATTTGCAAAGGTCAATCGAGGGAAAAGATTCGAGCAAAGATTTTACATTCGAAAGCTTTTACGATCGATAGCTTTTTATCTTTTAACTTGATCGATCCTAAGTCTACGCATGACGTAATGTTTATTCTATCGTCGAAGAAAGTGAACAAAACGTATAAAAACGTCGGTTTCGCGAGTTTTCGTTTAATATTACGCAGGTATAATCAACACGATAGATTTATCGCGTCAATGATATTCTTCCGAGCGAAATTGTAAAACTCTGAACCCTTTCGTTCTCGAATCGAACACCACACCTCGAACACCAACCGGTGCCCGATACTTCATATCTGTTGCTTCGAATAGGCGTAACGTTCGATAGGTGGTAAGTGGATCGATGAATCTTTAAGAGCTCGATTAGATGTACATGACCCCGTTTCTTTTCCCTCCTCTGCCACGTCGAGACAACGAAAAAGCGCCCCTGAATGAACGTACTTGAGAATCGGAGCATCTCTTTTTCTTCCTCTTTCTCTTTCTCTTTCTCTTCCTCTTCCTCCGCAGCCCCCGGGCTAAAATCTTACACGCCACTAATTGCTACCATTGTCTCCGATGGGGAAGACCGAAGCACCACCACCTACAGCGGTAGCGAGCCGCAACCACCGCCCTTTTCTTTCCTGCTAAATCTTATCCTGCTCGTCGATCTACCTTCCCCCTCCATCTTGCCAAAAGTCTAAGTTACTTGCTGTTTGCTGCACCACGTACACAGCCGGTTCTCTAACCAACCATATATGTACACATATGTACACCACCGCGATTCGCTCAGCCAAACGTAGAACGCGACAATGAATTATCTCCGTCGATTCTTAACTCCTGCCTTCGAGTTTTTGCTAACTTGTTTCCCTTCGTATTTCGTATCTACCTCGAGATTGAAAATGTTCGCGCATACAATCGTATACTTATCGACTGATCGTGATCGTTGCCCGTGCTTGAAATTTTGACTTGAAAGTCAATAGCGTACAAGTTGTTTGCCATCGTGTAACAGAGAACAAAGTAACTATCGTCGATGTTTCTTCGATGTTCGTTTAACTGTAACTTTAGCTTTCAGCACAAGGAAAACCCGCATGTCCTGCGTCCGACCATTGAAAGTACATTCCCTACCTGATCGTAACATACGTGCTCCATCTTTCGCTTAGGACGAGCGATGATTTTTATGGATAAGAATCCTTTTCCATCCGGCGTTATTACCCGTTTGTTTCCTTGCTTCTTCTTTCCTGACATAATACGACTGTTCGTTTCGTATCCTTTTCTATCAGACAATTTCGCCGCCGCCCTTTCACGCTTCTTTTATTCGCTATGTACCGTCTTGCTTTCCCAACATATCCCATACACCGTTTTTCAATCATCGACTTATTTATTTTCGCTACTTGCATGCAAGCTTCGTTGCTGCGAAAGTTAACAAATCCAAGTTTAACCAGCCAAAGTTTACCTACCGTCGATCATACTTTCGTACATACTATTCATATTAAACGATTTATCTTGAATAACGGCAAACGAAGGATATAAAAATTACTTTACTAACACAAACGATAATCGATAATCACGATAAAAAATAAGGTCACGGGAGAAAAATACCAACGAAATTCTCTTGGTTGGTGAAGATACTTGCGTCGCAAGTACGATATTTAGAAATACCGTGGACATACGCGCGATTTATACGCTAGATCGTTCGTATCTATAGCGCTTGAAGAGCGGATTGCATCTTCGAAGGGGAAACCATCCGGATTGTATGTATGCTCGTTGTATGCTCGTCGAAGTATCTGAACAAAGTTCACCGACTCCACTGGCTTGGCCTATTTTTTCACACACACGCCGTGGTGTACCTTCTTTCTTTCACCCCTTCCTCCTCCGCGCTAACCTGCCGACCCCTCTCCTTTCTTTATTTCTTTCTTTTTTCCTTTCTTCTTTTTTTGAAAGAAGATGAGTACATGACTACACCCGAGCTAAGCCACACACGTACTTTGTGTCAAAACGTCTGAGATAAAAGGCGGAGCATTACCCTGTGCGCGGAAAATGGACGACGCGTTCCTTTCTCAGATAAAAATATAGAATCTCCGATGTACGTGACAGAAGAACACGATACCTCGAACAAGGTACGAAGGAGAAAATTAGAAAACCATGAACGAATTGCCAACTATAAATTATCGTTACCCCGTAATAAATTGATATCAACCCTTCGATGAACGAAATATCTTTGGATATGAATTTTATTTAGTTTGGTTGACTAAAAATGCTTACATGTACATTTTAAAAAATGTTAAGTTGTAAAATTGCACAGGATGATTATATATCTATCGAGGAAATGTTACAAAGTGAAACTAATTACCCAATTTCGCTACATACGCGAAACTTATATTATATAGTTAGATATACAATGTAGACTGCTATAGATCAGATTCTAGCATATTTAAGAGAGGAAGATTTAGCAGAGGGTTGGATAAATGGAGCGGTGATGAAAAATAGCGTAAGAGTATAGGTAGCCGGCTAATTTAAAGGCAGATACGCGACAGGTATGTTAAGTAGGTTAAGTAAGTATAGGATAGTATATTCGCATAGGTTACGAGAAACAGGGATATACACGTGTTCGATATGAGACGGGATATCGAGAGATTTGGGGTGGGAATGCGGATTGGTGCTCCGAGAAAAGTACGGGAGCGTGCCAAGCCAAGTTGACAAATAAATTAATCTACCAGAAGCTAATCGGAAGAAAAGTTTGTATGAGAAAATAAATCGTTTTATCGTAAATATATATTTCCGGAGAATGGCGTTTTAAATCGTGTGCGTTGTTGCTCGAGGCAGAAGCAACCTATGCGTTGTCAAGGGCCAAGCGTTCTCCAGTCGTCTTTGGTCTACCGACTATGTACCTGCTTGTTCCTCGATGCATACGTATGCCTCTACATAACGTATGTATTCGTAACACGAGTCTGTTCGACTGAAAACGACGTATATATGACGCGTACATTGGTATACAAGTGAGAAGGAAGGTGAACACACCACACGTTCGTATAGAGTCAGTCACGTCGAAAGAGCAGATTAGGGGGCCTTCACGACGTAACCAGAGATGAAACCGCCGCCACGAGCGACTCTAATTTTGCGGTGGAGTTTCTTGCGAATCTTGAAAATCCTTTCGTGTCGTCGGCAAAGGCACGAATCGTCGTAAAACTTACCGAGGGGAGATTTTATCGCTCACGGTGCCGCCTCGTTAACTTTTATCGACATTTCCGGCTTCCATCTGACTTGCGTCCTTCGCGAGTTCCATCGAACGCTGTTTTTTACGCTACACCGTTACGTCAACGTTAACGTTAAAATCGTTAAAGGTGGGAGAACGCACACAACAGGCGAAAATATGATATAGAATCAAGCACTCGTTACAATATTTAGCGAACGAAACGATTCTCTGTATACGGATCGCACGTTTTTCCAGTGGTGTCCGTAAAAATATAAATTTGCGAATACAACGATCGATTTCGATATTAGACGTAACGATAAGAACGTAAATGGGAGCGAAGGTAAAAATGGTTGTTGTTACGATAAGTAGTTGGAATAGCCGTGTAATATATTGCCGAAAATACTGAGAAATCGAATAAACGGGTCCACGCACAGTTGGTACGTATAAAGATGGTCAATCCACTGGTAATCTTGCTTCTGTAACTGTAATCGGATCATGCTCTCTACGGATTTACTCCGTGTGTTTCAGGTTCGGCGGTCTGATTGGATTTGTGGTCGGGCCTGGATTTAGCATTAAGAAGGATGGGTTGGACGCTGACCGTTCTTGGGGTGGCTTTAGCCATTGTCGTTGTGGCTAGCGCCGCCCTGGCACTTTACAGAAGGAGGTAATTGCACCACTATATTTTTTAACAAACACGTTCGGTGACAGCTCGCATCAGAGATTTTCGAGATTCACGATTCACGATTCACGATTCACGGGAAATTTTAGTCCCGTTGCTTCTAAGCTTACATTTACCGTTCCCTAGTGACGAATAGATAACATCTTTCAACTTCTTGCTTCCCTCTTCGCTGAAACATCGATGGTAACAGTTGTTGCGATCCTATAGGCTCGTTGTACAGGCCCGCGATAACAGAAACGTTCTTTCACGCGATAAGCTCGAGTAGTGTTTTCTTGTTTCTGTATTTTCTCGCGTTACACAACAGGTACGTTCGCAAAGACTGGTAAATACGGCGCGTGCAACAGGTTAAAGGGTCGTTCAGCTACCAATTGTATCGGTGACTTCTTATCTCACCTGCCCTTTTCTCTCATCCAGTTTATCCTTTTTTCAGCAAAACCATCTCTTTACGACCTGCAGGCGACTTTCGTCGATAGATTCGTTAAAGGATCGAGAAACCTGAGAATTTGTGATAATCGTAATAACAAGGCAGGTAGCCTCAAGTTGGATCGTTGAAGGTGCGACGACATTTAAAAAACCTCCTCCAGGCTCATCTCGAGCACTCTACACTTTACTTGTTAAGAGAGAGAGAGAGAAGGCTTTGTTAAACGCTTTGATCTCTATACGATAATGCCCTACTTTTTAATCGTAAATCATCGAACGCATGAAATCGTATCACATAAAATCATATAAAAGGTCAATAACATAAGCAAAAATATATATATATATATATATATATATATATATAGATATGGTAGGGAAAGATTCAAGTTCAAAAAGCGTGTGCCGAGCCTTTCGCCCGCAATCGATTAAACAACTGTTGCCCGGGAATGCAGCGAAATTTTATTTTACATTTCAGTATCACACTTGATAAAATTCATTTCTCCTCGTTGATCGATTCCTCGCTCACCCCTTTGACGAGCGCGCATCCCCCCCCCATACTCTTAATAGTAGCATATTCCCGCTATTAGTCTGCAGTCGAACGCTCCATGTGACCAAACACCTTTCTCACTGGCATATCGAACGTTAAAAAAAGGAGGAGGAAAAATGTGAAAAAAGCAGCTCGATCGGTTCACGGCGACGTTTGTCATAACCGATATCTAACCGTAAAAGCAATTTTCACACGATAAATAACGAATATGTAACGGGAAACATGCTAATGTAATTTTATCGAGGCTACTAATAATAACAATTGCTTGGAATATTGTCCGTAGGTATTGCATCAACTGGCAATGGGGCGCTAGAAACATTTGGAACATCTGCGAGCAATGGCGACAAAGGCTATCGTGGTTATGGGCGCCGCGAGAAGAAAAGGTACATTTTGATAAAACGGAGGAAATAAAAACTTTAAAAGGAAATAGAACATTCGTTTAAATTTTGTCACTCGAAAAGTTCAAATTCCGACGATTCGTTACGATGGATTTTCCAGGTTGGTTTAGTGAAAGCACAACATCCAATAGCCCAGACAATTCCCGGCTTATATCGACAACCTGGAAATGCATCTCAACATTTGCTTCACAGCGACAGCGACCTCAGACTCGACGCGCAAGGAGCTTTCACCAGGTATTGCGGTAACGAACTGCGAAATCAACTCCCGATTCGATTATATGCGTAATTCACTGGACGTTGGTCAATGAACAGCCATATCGCGCATTGTGAACCGATAAAGCGATTATTTCTTCGACGAGGACGAAACAACCACGACAGATAATAAATATAATTTTATCGTTAACCGAACCGTGGAAGAAATCGCCGTGTAAATTACGATAGGGTGAAGCCATCGCGCGTTAATTTTATTACGACACAGAACATCGTCGAAGCGATAGACCGGTATCCGCGAATTTCTTATATTTTGCTTGATGCGATCGGCCACTTGATGACACAGCGATAACTTCTTATAACAATATTACTACGATAACAAGCACTCGGAATATAATTGGCTAAAACCATCGATAGCTCGACTAACTTACAATCGAATAACAGTGTCGTTATTGAAAGCACTAAATCTTAATTATTGTCGTTACTATACGTTGATCGACCCCCTCGTGCATTCGTTGTTTCAAACAACGAACATTAAATAAATCTCGGTTCGAAACGATCGTTAAAGTATTTATATTCGAAGGGAAAGTTACGCGATTTCCTTTCTTCGGTAAGCGTGTACCATGTCTACGCAGCCGGCCAATCGATACTCGTTTTGTTAATATTTCACGTGACAACGAGCGAAAACCGCGCTGCTGCGAAATATGTGAAATCAAATCTGCATCTCGCACCGCGTCACGCGGCCAATATTTCATATTCGACAAATGAACAGTTCGGCTTAATATATGCGCCGAATTGGAAACGATACATATCTGCGCGATTCCAGCGTTCGATATCATCAGTGTGATAAAAGTATCATATTTAGAGAAATGAAAATCAGATCGAAAAACAACGTTCCAACCAACTCCATTCGCCACTCGTGTATAAAGCGAGAGACGCGAAGAGAGTAAAGAAACGCTTTGACCAACAACATAGAACAACATACAACGGAGGAAAGAATAAAAAGGCTTGTTCGTCTCAAAACGATATAAACTTGCTATATTTGCAGATTCGAACCGGTAGATAGAGATCTTCATCCGCCTCTGGGCACTGCTACCGGCAGCACCATACCACCGCAGCCTTTGAGACCAGCACCTCAACCAAGGCCAACTTCGCGTCCAAGGCCATCTCCGCTTCAAACCTCCAGCACAGTAGACTACCTGAGAATGCAAGAAGCTGGCCCGGCACCTTTGACACCGCCGCCGCCTTTGCAGAGAGCACCGATTCCTTCGAGATCGAACGGCCCGTCGATCTTTCTTTTCCAGAGCGAGCCGGTGAAAAATTATGGTCTACATCAAGCATCGAACGACCACGGTTCGTTTAGATTCGACGGCGAGAAACCGAACACCATGACGAATGAGAATATTCAGATGACACCGTACGGCTCGCAAAATCACATCGACGCAAGACTGAGATACGAATTCGAGGAAGAACCGAGGAAAGAGCAGAATAGGCACAATCCTTACAGGCAATTCGATACCGGCCTCGAATCGACAAGAATTAGGTACGGTGTACATGGTGTGCCTATAGCTACGCTAGATGGGAAAGGGGACGAGGACAACAACACGAGCTACGGCAGTTACGACATCGTCCAAAGGAGTCACATAATACGGCAACATGTCCGGAATGATTCGAGAGGCTCGCCAAGCAGTTTCGATATGACGAATTCTTCGAATGCCGCCAGCCAGACTATCATGGGATCGATATACGGATCCGAGGAACTATCCAAGATGCTTCGCGGCACTCAGAGTCTCGACAACGACCTCGATCGTAAGACCAACGAGATGCAAAGCATCGAGATGACGCCCTTTACAAGTTCCAGCATTCAGGACGATATCAGCCCGTGCTACCTGTTTCACGAGAATCAAGGGTTGCAAAAGGTCTCGCAGTATATTCAGAGCTTACCCGATCTTCCTATATACGACTCGATCAACGAGCTCGGACATCACCGAGATCAGGATCGCATCCTCTACGATGATACGATTCAAACATCGATCAACACGTTGAAGGTCAACGGTGAGACAGCTTCCAGTCCGATACCGCCGCCACCCGCGCCACCTGACCCACCGAAAGATGTGCCAAAGAAGAACGGGCAGACAACCGGCGAAAGAATATTTAACGCTCTCAGATTGGTCACGTCTCACAGCTACATCGACGCCTCGGAATTTTACAAGTATACGTCAGATTAATCATTCTGTGAAGAAAAAAAAGAAAAAAAAAAAAAAGAAAAAAGAAAGAGAAAAGAAAAGAAAAGAAAAAGGAAAGAAAAAAAAAGAGAGGAAAGAACTAGAAGAAATTTTCGTACGAATAAATATTAACAATTTTCTTCTTGATTGTTATAGCTCGGTCGTATCCTCGGCACAACAAGTTCAACGTTTCACCTTCCCATCGAGATCTCCGTCTTTGGTGGTGGATGATAACTCCACTACCAGGTTGCACGATGAAGTTCAGGACATCTACGCGGAGAACGATTCCGATGTGATAGGCCCGGACGGCTCTAGGCGTAGCTCCGATCTTTACAGTCCTGAACTCAATTTAGAAGCGCATAGAACCGCACAAGAGGTATAGTACGCGTCGAGTCTAGGAAGACGTTAGAATATTATTAAAATTTTGATCGTCGTATTAAATATTTACGATTTTAGGTGTACAATAGTTTACAAGATCCACCGTCGTCGCCGTTGTTGGTTAAAGATCACAGTCAAGAGGTTTACACGTATATGACTGATCCCAGCTTCACGAGAACCTCAGAGGTACGACTATACTATACTATCAATCTTGGTTATATTTTAAACTTTATTCGATGAATCGTATCATAGTATATATCATTTCACTTTCAGGATATTTTAAACAGTATCGAGCAAAGGAAAAAAAGTATGGAGAGATTGAACGGTATCCACGAACTCAACGAACTCGATGACGCTGATTCGTTAAGGTAGCCTTCGATATACGATAACTTGGTCGATCTGTTTTAAAAAGCAAATTAATCTGCAACTTATTTCACAGAAAACGAAACAGTCACGACTTTTTTGTCGCACTGGAGGAAGCGCAATTGAAGCGAAAGTTCTCACAGGTACAATTTCACTTTCAGATATATTGATTTTCTGTTAAAATCAGTTCTGTTTAAATATCATTTCATTCGCAGGCATTCGTCACAAACTACACGATGAACGATTACAACGACATCAATCCCGGATGTCGTCGTGGACCTCAGGGGCCGGATCCGGAGCCACCGCCGGATGAATCGAACCTAAAAAGGGCAATAAGCTGCGAAAGTGTATGCTCGGATACCAGTGTAGTGTTAAACGATCTCGAAGAAGCACCTGTCGTCGGTCATGTGTGCGTCGGTGTCCAGTACGACAGATGGGGTGGCCGAGGTGCTGATAGCGAGGGTGATCTCGCGGTCAGCGTTCTCGAAGCCAGAGATCTCGTCACCTCGGATGGACAACCTGCTCAAGATACCTTCGCCAGGTTTGAACATTTCGTCAAGCTTATTACCTTTGATACTGATTAGATTAAAAACCCGACGAGCGAAATAATTTCCAGGTCCGAGATTGAATTATATCAGGGAAAAGATCGTAGGAATATCTAAATTTCACCGTTTCACCATCGAATATTTTTTAGCAGATTTTGTAAAAAAATTTGTTTTTATCGATTATTATTGCTTCTTATTGCACAGCCAATTATTAGTTAGCGAATAACTTGTAAAGGGCAATATCGCGTACACGCGTCAAACACGAAAGGATTAAAATATTACACATCCACCATAGAAAGAAAGATAGTTGAATTTAATCAACCGTCGATGCTTATTTACTCTTTTAGAGTTTGTCTGTTACCGAACAGAGAATTACACGTGAAAACCCGGCTGTATAGAGGCAGTCCGTCGCCCAGCTATCAAGAGAACTTTTTGTTCCCTCTGGACGATGGTCCCACCGGAAGAACTCTTCTCGTCGAAGTATGTTATTTTAATTAAAGTAATTCGAAATATGTAAAATGCTTGATAAGCGATATTATCTGCATGGGAAATTTTTAAGGTATTTTCTGACGAGACCAGTATAGGCGATGGAACATCCCTCATCGGAGAAGCTAGGTTACGTCTAGGACCCGCCTCAAGAGCACCTGCAACTACGTGGTTACCACTTCTAGGATCAGCTTTGCCCACGCCAAGACTTGGAGAGTTGATGTTCTCTTTGAGTTACTTGCAAACGGCTGAAAGACTCACCTTGGTGGTTGTGAAGGCTAGAAATTTACATGGTGTCAGTGCCGTGCCCGGTGATTTCTTCGTTAAGGTAATAAAGTGCTCGTTTCTCGTTGTAATCTCGACGTACGCACCGAAGCGTGTCTAACAAGTAACGAGAGAGACTGACCCTGTAGAAATGTTACGTCATACGTCATTTAACGAAAAACGTACATTGTCCCCTTCAAAGAAAGAAACAAATAAGATTTATTATATTATATTATATAAATTAAACATTTTCAAAATTAAACAGGTTAACTGAAATTATTGTAATCACGTATGATCCATACTGATACCGATTAATCGTTGAACGATGCATTTATGTTTATGTTCCAAAGGTTTACTTGCTACAACAAGGCAAGAAGATCCACAAGAAGAAGACATCTGTGAAAAAGGGAGAAGAAAGTCCAATCTTCAACGAGGCAATTATCTTTAACGTACCCAGTCATATTCTGCAGGTTTCGAATAATTTTTAATTATCAAATTTGTTAGGTATCGTGAGAAAGATACATGCCAATTTCTTCAACCTGATTTCAGAACATACAGATAAGGCTAACCGTAGCGGAAGTAAACAATGAACAGGGTGTAAATTCGAAGCCGTACTCCGTCGGACACGTTATCGTGGGACCTACGTCAGCAGGACGAGCATTCGTCCATTGGAGACAAATGTTGGCTGCTCAAAGACGCCCTGTCGCCATGTGGCATCCGCTCAGAAAATGAAAGGATCGCGTAGGATGTTGTTGGCAAAGCAAATATATAATAGAACGAAAATCTGCACGGATTTAAAGTATACTGGGAGAACGGTAGGATTACGTAGACACGGTGTTGTAGCGAGTCATCCTGACATTCGTCCGAGTTTTCAGCCGTTCACTTTTAAAAAGCATTAGGTACTTTCCCATGCTTCAACGATTTTCTTTGAAATTAGAGCAACATTGCGAATTACGATATAGAAATTTCAATCTTTCAAATAGGACAATTCTGATAAGTATTTTCGATTTTCGAGGTCTTCCTATTTTTGAGAATATTCCCATTCAAGAGAAAAAACGAGCTCGAGAAGGAAACGAAGTTACGTTTTTTCCAAATAGACCGTTCGAAACTGCGCGATCTTTTAGAATAACCCAATAATACACGATATTAATTAATAGTCTATTTTCATTGACAAAAAGAATATAGAAGAGAGAAACCTAGATGATTTTGTTGTTACGTTGCTCGACCTTCGAAAGAAACGATCACGTACAATTCGTTGGATTTATTGTATATAAATTCATGAATTTACAGGGTGCTGACAAACTTAAGGCCTCAATGCGAAAGATTTTTTTATTCACGTTACAGTTACTTGTAAGTATTTTACCGAATGTCCAGCTTTCTCTCTTTAACCGTTCTCCTCTATGCTGTAACAAGGAAGCGCACTCATAAACGTGTGGCGACACGTTGCAAACAGAAACATGACAATTCAACAAAATCCTACAATTCATCGTTTTCGATTTGATGGTATAAAATTCTCAATGTCAAACTCGTATCCTATTCTACATGTACTAAGTGGATGTACATGATATGTTGTTTCGTCTAATGATAAGATTCGAATCGACGGCTCCGTGATTAAAGCTCGCACGGTTTGCTCCAACGTGATGAATCACGACGCAAGGTTACCGTTAAAATGCAAGGTAAACAAGCAAAATTGTAAGAAACGCGAGAATCAATCGGGATGTAACACGGAGCTGACATCAATCATTTCAGACTGATATATCGATATCAAAAGTCATCGTCAAGCACAAATCGCTGTAGGTTCTAAATGAATCCATATCGTTCTCCGTACCGTGTGTCCCTCCACGAGGAAGGTTCGAACGAACTTTGTGACGTGACCGCCAGGTTCTCGCTACGAGGCTCAAACATTTGTATCGAGATACAATCCTACACGGCCGGCGAATGTCAAGAGCCAAGGAATATCCTTTTTGCCTTTATTCGTCTGATTCATTGCACGAGTGAATTAAACAACAAATTGCATACGAAATTATGCACGAACCAACCCGTACGAATTAGCGATGGCATTAAAAAAACGTGTTTGCTCTTCTCTTCTTTCTCAGTATTCTTTTCCTTTGCAAAGGAATACACGTATAATTAAACCGATACATTTTTGACAAGCTTAATCGAACCTTCCTTACGCGTATAAAGAAATGTCCACCAGAGACATTATTCTGTATGTATTCCGTATGTACCTATGTTGATATTAGTTAGAATGCAGTTTATTTCTTTTTCGAGAGAAAAACAACTACCCTTTTCCACGTCGGATAATCATCGTGTTCTTTACACGCCAGGATTATTTGTCAGTTTTTGTACGATACTTGTAAGAAAAAAGAAAACATGTTTTCTTTTCCTTTTCCTTTTTTTTTTTTTCGCGCCTCTATTCTGGCGTATCGATGTAATCTTGTTCGTTGTTCGTTGAATGACTGGCTACATAATTACAGAGGAATAAAAGAAATTGAAAACGAAAAACAAAAAACAAAAAAAAAAAAGAAAAAAAGAAAAAAGAAAGAAAAGGGCAAGTAAAAGAAACAAGAAATGTTGCGCCGCAATTAAAAGATTCGTTGCGACGTTGAAAAATTTATGAACGATGGAAGCTCTGTTTCAGGGTTTTATCAAGATGTAAATGTTGTTGTTCCCAATGAACTGTTAATGTTTGTAAAGAGTTTATTAACGACGTACTCGACGTGCAGAGCATTCTTTTCCAAACGTGAACGATCGATCGCAATTCTTGATTATATTCTTCTCTCCTCTAACGACCAGCGATCATCCTTTTCATATTTCTTCTTCTTCTGTTCCTTCTTTCTTCTCGGACAGTCTGTCCATCTCTTTTTGTTATTTCATTCCGACGATCAAATGGTTAACCTCGATTCCTTTCTCCTCTTTCTTGTTCGCGTTCGCGTTCGCGTTCGCGACAGTACCTGGCACATGATCGAAATACACCATCTTCAAGCAATGCTTAGTCGATTCAAATCTGTTGCCGGTTGTTTATACGTGCACGGTACAGTTCATAAAAGAAATCTTACGTCGACTTGATCCTACAAAATTTGCACCATTACGATTCCATCGAGCGTTCGAGGTTACGATAATACTCGATTATTCCTGACATAATTGGACGCGTTATCATTTGGTGGGAATTATTTGTGCGGAATATCATTGAGATTAGGAGAAGGTACGAAAACAATTATTCTTGTGATTTGACATGAAAAGTGAATATTTTATTAAAATGATTTTCTTCGTCGTTAGTGTTAATTGATATTATCGTCGTGATTGGATGATGCGTGCTGTTCGAAATACAGAAGAAAGTTCATGGAAATGTTAATTTATAATTGACGATACGTTTATAGATCCGACAGAAATGGAAAACCACGCGATACTTCGACTAACGGGATCGTTAACGCAAATCGAACGAATTAGATAGCCTTTCGGACCTCATAGTCTATTCTACTATACCTATAAATTTTGTACCTCTTCGTACACGATAAAATTTAACAAACCTAACTCTTCGTATTACACGTACACATTACGCATACGCCACGTGTATATATACATATAAAACATCTATATATATGTATAGTTACATTACGAGAGAATTTTACACTCTATATTATACATTTTTTGTCATAAATTGCCGACTATTTAAATCCATACTTATGAACTTATTCAGGATATTTTCTATCGCTAACTTACTATGGGACTAATATCGCTGAACTCTCATTAACTCCATAACTATATTTGTAAATTATCCATCGTGAACGATATGTATCTCTGCATCGTTTCATACAAAGTGGTCAGCGAGAACGATTCTGATTAATTATTACGTGCATACCTCGATCTTCAAACTTGAACGGCTTTTAATGCCGATGAAATTAACTATCAACAATCGACTCACGAAAAAATATTGAGTATTTCTTCATTCTTCAAAATTCAAAAAAACCGTACAAAATCAAGAGAGAGCATTCGCGGATAAAAGACCGAGTCAAATCAATCGATTCCTCTTATCCTTCAAATACAACTCGTAGATAGCTCTTAATGAAAAGAAAAAAAAAAAAAAAAAAAAGGAAAAGAAAAGAAAAGACGAAAAAAAAGAACGAGAGAGAAAAGAAGGGAAGAAAATGACTCGACGCGACGAAGCTAAATCAATTGGATCGTCCTCGCGTACTCCACTTTGTACTCATGAAACCGTACGTAGTACGTATGTATAATCTGTATACATGTAAGTCAAATTACCATTCAAAACACTGTTGTATATCAGCACAAAACTGATCTTTTATTCTTAATACCAACGTGGCGCACACGCGCCCGCACACACACGTAGGTGGAATTGTTCACGTACGTCTGTCTGCGCCCGTGTACGCATATGTTACGGATACGTATTACTAAGTTTTACTGTTAAAAACTGGAATACATTGAACGTATGGCGCAGAACGATGAGACAGGGAGAGAACAATATTGAAGGCATTCAATAGCTTGCTTCTCGTTTACCAGAATTTAGTTTTGTCAGGGGCTAGCTATAGACGAAATTAAGAGAAACAGAGCGAACGAGAATAAAAGAGAGCGAGCGTAGAGTTGGAGCGGGAGCGCTAGAGGGACGGGGGGACAGAGAGAGAGAGAGAGAGAGAGAGAGTGAGAGTGACAGAGAGAGAGAGAGAAAGGAGCATGCAAGAGACAAGAGAAAATGAAAGTGAGAGAACGTGGACAAAGGAGAGAATGTAAAGAGAACGCAAGGAAAGAATAGCGTGAAAGATAAGATAAGAACGAACGATCATCGGATAGGGGAAAGAAGGGAAAAAGGAGTGATGATGACAATAATAATGCCAATGCGATTCGTACTGCAAACGATACAGAGTTAACCACCTAAATAATAGAACTCGCCGATATGCATACATGTATGTGTGTCTTAAAATAAGTTTCATTAGTTATTCAAAGAGTACTTTCTTATACTCTTGCTTAATTACGCGCGAGTTCAATTCAATATTTTACATTGTTAATAAGTTCTATACACAGAATGTTCTATCTTGAAACATTCGATGTTTGTATAAACGTTATCATTTATTTTATCACGCCGATATAATAATATTTTCTCGCGGCACAGCTCGTATCTTACGTTCTTTAGGATATTCTTGATTTATATTCTAGATATTGTATCGTTAATCACGTATAAAATTTTTATTAATCAGAAAATCAGGATTCGCGAGGAAAGGAATTACGATGCCTTATAATTTAGAAATCGCGATCAGAATTGTAGGACGAATCGCAACGCGTAGCCGTTGCATGAGCGTATATGATTCATACAAAAATACTATAAAGTTTAAATTGTTTTATATTTTTGTTACGCCTCTCTGTGATATAATAAGGGCACATTCACCTCACCCTGTATATGCATTGGTCTTTGTATCTTATCGACTAAGGTGAAACTTTATGAAGAATAATCCTTGCCAAGCCCTTCCTAATTATATTTCGGATTATGCTCGTGCGTACCGTCGCCAGATTAAAAAACCGAATCAAAAACCGTGCAAATTTAAACGATTATAAAAACATTCGAGCAATTTGCTGACGCTATCCTGTTTAAATGAACTTAAGGGAATTGTTAAAGCGTTTATGTACTTCGACAGACGCTGAATCGTTTAAAATAACCATATATGAAGTATTATTGGTAATGATTTTTTCAACGATCCATACCAATAAATGTTTTAATTTACTAATGATTTTAATAATTATTGTTTTATCGATGTGTTAAGGAAAGAACAGTTACAAAGAAATTAATTAATCAATTTAATTATTAATTTCATTTGCTATTATTCAGTTTACAGTAGAGGAGTAAACAGAACGAATGTAAACGAAAGCTTAGCAAAATCAATTCCGATAAAGTAATTTTCATTTATTCTGCCTGCAATTACTCGTTTCTAAACGAAATCTAAAAATAAATTTTATACCCATATATCATTAAATAGTTCGATTCGATCGTGCGTGTGTAATTTTGCTCTTCAGTTTTTACGATCTCTTCATGTTACATTTAAAAGTATAGATTCATTGAGCGGAAAATGTATATGGAAATTTGTATAGATTTAAAATTATTAATTTTAATAATAGTAACATATCCCTTAAGATAATAAGGTACGTTCGAGCTTGTGCTTGTGAAAGGTATAACGTGTATCGTTACACATTACATTATGCTATATTAATTATAAACAAACGAAAAACAACCTTACGCTAAAACCTGTGAAAAAATATATTACAAATGAAAAGGTTAATCACTATACACAATCGTGTAATGTAACAAGTACACGGTGAATCACGTACTATTAACTATACATACATGATCATTGTTAATCATGGTTGCGATTCTATTTACACGATTCGTTTACTGAATAAATTCCAAACAAATATATTTAAAGTAACAACTAATGTCATCTATTCCGTGATTATCACCTTGAATTCCTCTATAAATTTTTGTCTAATATATCTATATATAAGTTTGCAAGTTGTCCTAATTTCAATCTTTAAATTACTTAAAACGAAGTGGATATTTTAAATTACATAAAATTGCGATTATCAGTACCAATTACATAGTCGAGAGCAAAAAGCTTACAAAATAAAATCAATTGTTACATTAACTATCAAATTTATGGTATTCTCCTATTAGGAAACGCGTAGATAAACAGAACATAAAATATATCAACGATTTAGCGTTAGAGTGATGGTAAATTGTAACGAAATCGAAGGACATCTTGCGGTTAGAATACGTCAAAATTGCCAGTAAGACAGTTTATGCCCGAGATAAACTGTTTTCTACGTGTCTTTGTAACACTCTTGATTCTGCATCTTAATCATTAAGAATAATGAATAGATTTGAATACGCTGATTCTCGACTTCTTCCGAATGAAATTTATATAAGACGCGATGTTAGCATATGCATATACGATGGTGATATCAAGGTATGTATATTAATCGTAACATCAAAGTAAAACATAACCTTCAACTCTTTGACAGACAAATTTTGAAAGTGGTGAATTAGTACTTACCAGCCACAGATTTCTTTGGGGAAGACCTGGTGATATATCACGCGGTCATACATGCCTTTCGTTATCCCTTCGTCATATAGTTTTCTTCGAGGAAGAAATTCCTGGACCATTTTCCTTTGGACGCAGTAAAAAAGTTGTTATACACCTTTCTGAGGCTCCGATCGGTATATTACAATTATTAGAAGAATATATTTGTAAATCAAGCTACATAATAATGCTGATACTACAAATGTACTTTGCTTTACAGATAAAATGCCTGGCCCGTTGGATAATAGCGTATGCAACTATATTAAATTCTCGTTTAAAGAAGGTTTGGATCCAAATTTTCATACACATTTGTCCGACGCTATTATGAGACGAATTTGGGAATTTACACCTATCGTGCCTCTGGAACATCCTGATAGCAACACAAAAAACAACAGAGACATTAATAAGCCTCTGCCGCAAATAAAGACACGAACCGGTATCATAGGTATTGAAAGAAGCCTTCAGGAACAACAGAAAGCAACAGACGAAAGCATATCAATGGCTTTTCAAGATCTTAAGAAGCTCATGGAAGTAGCCAAAGACATGGTTTCCATTTCAAAAACCATCTCGGCAAAAATACGGGTGAATCTCAACAAGATTACTTTGTAAAATTGACATTCATAATCAAAGACCATTGCAGGAGAGACAAGGAGACATCACAGAGGATGAAACGGTTAGATTTAAGTCCTATTTAATGAGTCTTGGCATTGATGACCCTGTTACCAGAGATGCGTATAAAAGTAGTAACGAATATTTCAAGCAATTGGCGAAACAACTTGCAAATATTTTAGAAGAGCCAATTAAAGTTAATATTCTCCTAATAATCGTTACTAAATTTATAATACGTGATAGATATTTAAGTAATTTCATTCCGCAGGAAGTTGGGGGAATGATAACATTAACAGATGTTTATTGTCGTGTAAACAGAGCTAGAGGCTTGGAACTTCTTTCACCGGAAGATATACTGAATGCCAGTAGACAATTAGCATCTTTAGGTTTACCTATAGTATTGAGAGTGTTTGATAGCGGAGTTATGGTTCTTCAGTCTCGATCGCACGATGATAATGTCATAGTTGATGTTATAGCAGATCTAGTAAGTAAATACATTCGAACAGTTTTCGTATAAAACTTAACTTTATTTATTTTTTACAGATAAAAGAAAGAGGATCTCTAACGGCAGAAGAACTTGCTCAATCGGAGGGTATATCAGTCCTTTTAGCGCGCGAGAGACTGTTAGTGACAGAAAAAAGAGGGAAAGCATGTAGAGACGACACGATCGAAGCTTTAAGATTTTATCCTAATTTATTTTTGGAAACAAATGATTAACACTGCCAATTTACTCACTGCCATCATATGTATTGCTTTCATGATGTAAAACATAACTTAAAATCTCCTATATTCTTTATGCTTTCACATATAGAATTGCATTGTTTTGCAATATAAAATGAATCAAAACTAAATATTAAGCATTGCCACATATGCTATGCCAACGATGCATCGATTTGAAAGGGAAACAAAATCTATAATGTATTCTTTGAAATCAATACTTATTTTAATCAGAAATAATTTTTGTAAATGACCGAATATGAGTAACTTATAAATGTTACATTGAAACCAGTAAAATATAATCATTAAGAATTCTTTATAAGAGTATGTACAGAAGTTAGTATATTATTCAATATATGTGTACGCATTTGTAAATAAATATTTTAATTGTTGCAATAACTCGAAATACTGTTTGCGAATTCGAGTGAATAAACCCGGAAATAACGAGCATAAGTAAGTGAGATATATCGATGATCACAGATTATAATGCACGTATAAATGTAACGCGTACTTATCGATGACACTCCGATGACAGCCGTGAAACTAATTTTCAAGGCTGGTAGAAATAACGATGACATTCTCGCGAATGTAGAATAAATACCAAATCAAATATCTGCTTTCGTTCGTCAACGAATTATCAGAACAACTTAGAAAAATTAGGCTTAACTTGCAACTTTAGTGACATATATTTAGTGGTTTTAACAAGTTGGTAGTAATATAAATTATTATAAACTGTTTATAAGCATTGATGTACAATTATAAGAGGATCACAGTCATGAATTGGTCGTAAATAAGAATAATTACGAGGTAATATCTGCACCGTAACAGATATTAAAAGTTATTGAAAATACTGGTTATTTAAGAATTCTGTGTACAAGTTAGCGAAAAATAAACTAGGGACATAGTGTCTAATTCTTCCACCGTGTGAAATCAATTTTTTTTAAGACGTTAATCTCTCAAGTGAGGATTGGTCGATACAAAAGTGGAAATTAAGATATTAATTTGATAAGTTTACTACAAAAATGCGAAATTGTTTATGAAAATCAGCAATTAACTAATAATTAGTAGCCAATGGTCGAACCCGTTGCAATACATCACGTGATCATTCTCGTTCATTCGCACACTTCACAACTCACTCGACTCGTTCGACAAACTTTACAATTTTGGTTTAAGGCTAGAATTAGGAAATGATACTTTTATCGCGGTATAAGAAGCATTGTCTACGGTTGTGATGTCACAGCGATATGATTGAGTGATTCTCTTGAAGTTCGGAACACGTTATATTTCTTTTTTATCACAAACGATGTAAATGTTAATAATATTTATACGTTATTGAGCGTGTTCGTTATACCTCTAAGAAAATAAAACTCACTTGACGTACAAAATGGCTTTACCTCCAAACTACAAGCAAGTGGCAATGGCTACTTCAAATATTGTTGCATCTAATCGTAAGTGTTGTTAACCTTAAATTGTTTAATTATATTAAATACCGTTTTTCCTTTATCATCTGTACATATTGAAAAAAGAAAAAGAAAAAGGTTATATATATATAATAATATATATATAATATAATATAATTATATATATATTATATATAATATAATATATATATAATATATATAATATAATATATATAATATAATATATAATATAATTATATATATAATAATAATTACATTTCAGAGAGACTCAGAGCCTCTGGTGGAAGTAGTAGCAGTTCAACTAATAGCGTAAGTAAATTTCTTATGCAAACGAATTTATACACGTTTCAAAATGTAAAACTAATTTTTATAACAATCTGTAGAAAGATGCGCAAAGCCCGTTCATTCAAACGCCTCATAGTCATCCAGGATTTACACCACAAAAAGTTGGGAAAAATACAAACGTACGTACCTTTTAAATATATAATATGAATATTTAATAGAATCATGTTGAAATTGTAACACTACTTTTATAAATTTATCAAAATTTTATTTCATGTTAATATCGAGTAGGCTGATTCTCGTATGCCTAAACCACCCAAGCCACCAGAGAAACCTCTTATGCCTTATATGAGATATAGTAGAAAAGTTTGGGATCAAGTGAAAGCTCAAAATCCAGAATTAAAATTATGGGAAATAGGAAAGATTATTGGACAGATGTGGAGAGATTTACCAGAGGAGGATAAAACAGAGTTTATCGAAGAATATGAAGCTGAAAAGGTAAAGATCATGTATATGGGTACTACTTTTATACAACTGTAAAACTAGATATTAATACTACTTGAATCTCAATAGGTTGAGTATGAGAAAAGTTTAAAAACTTATCACAATTCGCCTGCGTATTTAGCTTACATCGCAGCTAAGAATAGAGGAAAATCTGGTAAATATTTTACATTAGTAAGTAAATAAGTACACTACTTATTTATATTACATTCTTAGTACAATATATCGTTATTTTTATCATAGCATTGTGCGCCGCACAACAAAATAATGATGATCGAGAAAGTCATGAACGTTCTTCAGGCAGTACCAAAGGACAAGCAGCGCAAGATAGAAGAATAGATATTTTACCTGCAGAAGATGATGATGGTATATAAATTTATATAATTCGGACAAGTAAAGGTTGTATAAATGATGTTATTTTGCAGATCAAGATGATGGATATTCCGTAAAACACGTTGCTTACTCTAGATATACTCGAAATCATCGTCTTATTAACGAGATATTTAGTGATACCGTAGTTCCGGATGTTCGCTCGGTTGTTACTACACAACGAATGCAAGTATTACGCCGTCAAGTACAGTCTTTAACAATGCATCAGGTATATACATACAATAAAAGAGAGGCTAATTTCTAATTAAATCGATATAATATATATTATTTTAGTTGCTATATCGTGGCATTGTATGTTACAGAAAAAGCTCGAAGCTGAATTGCAACAAATAGAAGAAAAATTTGAAGCAAAGAAACGTAAATTTATCGAGACAAGCGAAATATTTCAAGAAGAATTGAAGAAGGTAGATTATCATTTTTAATAAGATATGTTCCATTAATTATTATTTGAAAATTTATTCAAATACCGAAGCCAAACATGCCTCTTTTAGCATTGTAAACCAGCTGTAGATGAAGAAACATTCAATAAGATGGTGGAACGACAATACGAAGCGCTTAGGCGAGATAGATTAAAAGGTGCAGAAGAAAATCGCTCGGATGGACCTGCATCCAGCGAATCAACTCCAAATTCTACTCCTACTCCAACTCCTGCTCCCATTAACGATGAAACACCATCCGATGTAAGTACTATCTGTAACAATTGCTATTATTGATGCACAAGTATCGTTACGCATTCCTATTTCCTTGTAGGTTCCTGATCACGATGCAATAGATAAAAAAACAAATGGAACTGAAAAACTTAATAATGAAATTAAAAAGGAAACATCCTCACCACCGTATATTGAAAATAAAACGGAACCTTCATCAGCTCAAGGAAATTCTAATCAACATACATCCAATTCTGGAATGTACAGTGGAACTATTAGCCCACTACAGCAGCAGCAACAACAACAACAAACTCCGCCGCCGCCGCCGCCACCACCACCATCAGCAGCACAACAGCAGCAGCAACAGCAACAACAACAACAACAACAACCACCGTCTTCACAACCGCAATCGCAACAACAGCAGCCACCACCACCACCACCAACTCAACATCATCAACAACCACCATCAATTCAACATCAACAGCAACCACCACCACCACCACCACCAACTCAACATCAACAGCATCCACAACAACAACAACAACAGCAACCTACGCAACAATCACAACCATCTTCCTTACAATCACAACAACCTACTATTGCTACTACTACTACTACTACCACCACGACTACTGCTGCTGCTGCTGCTACTACTACTACTACAGTAGCAGTTTCTGCTAACGCTAATGCACCTGCAAATGCAAATGCAACTGCGAATACGCCGAATATGCCCCCTGTTTCTTCGCCAGCTCCTCCTATACAACATAATCCTCATCAACAAGGAATGTTAGCTAATCACTCAATACCGCCTCATCAAGGAACCCAGGGAACACAGGTGCTTCCACCTCAAGGACCAGTTTCTAATCCACATACACCGCAAATGATTCCACCGAATCAAGGCTACAGTCAGCAATATCAACCAGGACCTACTCAGCAGGCACAAAATGTTCCACTAGCTCCAAGACCTCCTCATCCATCCTATGCTTATTCTCAGCAACAACCATATCATCAACCATATCCTCAATACGCACATCCGTATTACCATCAACCATATTCGCAATATTCACCACATACTATGGGCCGTCCTCACGCCCATGGTCCTCACAGCCCGCACAGTCCTCATTATCATCCACAATCTCCCCATGCCGTTGCCGAAAATAATACTACTAATAACAGCGTACCGGGTTCAAGCACCGCTTCCGCACCAACTTCCGATGCTAGTAATTCATCTTATTCTCCAGCATCGGGACATTGTGAAAATGAACGTTCCGTTCCTTCAGAAAATCAAGAAGGCCAAGCAGATATTAAATCAGGATCTGGTTAATTATTTTTTATAACTACTATTCTAGCATACTATTCTATCTATTCCCTTATAGATTTCCCTTGATTTTATGTAAACTGTAAAATTACATTTAAATAATATCGATGCGTTTAAACAGTTATAATAAATTTGTCATATACATTCACTTTGTACAATAAAGATACATTGCCAATCTTTCGTTTTTATTCATGAGAGTAATATCGTAATTGGAATTATCACTTCACAGCACATCTCATAATATAATATATATACAATATATATTCATAAATGTTACAAAGTGCATTCGTACAACGATAAATATATCCGTATAATACACCTTGGGCAATGTACATCAGTCTTCTATTTCACAGATTTCATTTGCCAAAGTCCATCGTTTAGGTAATGACAATTTTCTATGCCTATTCCTTTGTTCACCTTAACTCTGTAAATTACATTGTTATAACGTACGGAGCAGTCTTCATATTTTTCACACATTCTACACTGGGTTTCTTTTACTTACATATCATCTGTTGACAATGTAGTAACACCCACAGCTAAAGCATGTTGCTTGCCCTCTGCCATAACAGCCTATATTTCAAGTTAAGAATTTAATATACTCGATTAATTTTAGAAACTGGTATACAACATCATTCTAGTTATTTCAACAAAGGATACAACGACTGTTCCCTTTTCTACGGGTGTCATCTTTGCACCTTTCGACGTTAAACCAGGACACATAATGTTAGCTCCACTGAGAACGAACCTGATAGCACCTTTATCAACTTGTTCCATTGGTAAAAAAAATGGGTCTAGAATGAAATTAAATTTCGTGTCGAAGCAAAATAAATTATAAAATACAGCAATACTTTGTTTGAAATTAACTTTCTATTAATCAAACTTTGTTTCATCATACTTATCGTAGAAAGATATCGCTTACATTTGTGTAACAATCTTAAAGTAGGCATCCAAGGTCCTTCACGTTGACGAAAGAACAGAAGATCTCCTGCCGCATTTACTATAATCTCTATATGGTCGTGACTAATCACAAAATAAACATAAACAAAATCACCTAATACTGAATGTGAAATCCATTACTTTTGAGAAAGCTTACCATTTTATAATTCGAAAAGCATCTTTCTTTGGAACAATAGCATCTATATGACCGTCTAAGTGAGGATAAAGCTCCAAAAGCTTCGAACGAATTCCTTTTTGAACCGATGATTTCAATTGTTGTATACCAGAAACGCTGTCTTTTTCGTCGAATCTAATAAGATATCGAGAGCAATATCATTATATTATTATCGTTAGGTTATGTTCTTATAAGAGACAGAACGTCATACATACTTTTTAAACATTTTTCTCCCCTTTATAAAGTAATATCGAACGTTGCAGAATTAGCGTATCAGTGTACAAAAAACTACATTCAATTACTTATTAATTCTTGATGTCAATTTTAATTTTTCAAAAGTTCAAACGTTAACCGGTATATGCCAACGCGTGAATATCAAGCTACAGTACTACATAAATACAAATGCCGATCAATGCATGTACATTGACACGTACGTGTATATATATATATAAAATCGTGAAATATAATTATACGAGGGAAAGTTAGCTTTTTTTTTTACGTAGAAGAATATTATAGAATGTAAGAATGTAATATCTTAGATTTACACTTATTTCGAATTTTACTGACTACTGTAATTACATACTTGCTGGTTATAAATTTTCAAAATTTCACTTTCCTAAGGGTCTAGTTAGGAAATAGTAGTGGCTCTGCTAAAACTATATGGAAGACTATAGGGAAATAAGACTATGTCGTCGCGATAGGATAGAACAAGGAAGATACGTTGATCGGGTCTTTTATACGGGTTAAATTTAAATTTCGAAAGTACCGGAATAGTTTATTGTAAACGGGGAGTGGTGGACGATCTAAGCTCTACGTAGTTCATGACCGACATTTTGTCCGCGGTGACTTTCCACTCTGTCTTACGAGCGTATTTTTGACAGTTGCGGAATTTTCCCCGTATGGTGGGAGGTGCGTAAGATACTTTTGTATCTGGAAGTTTAGCGTAAAGGTATGTCGATCGCTGATCGACATAGCCATAAAAGGGTTAAGATAAATATAATAGGCGAATAATAGGTAATTCTAGCTGTCATATTATAGGTTATAGGTTATACCGGTTTGTTTCCTTTAGTATAAATTGGCGGCGAATATGTTTATACGATCCATTTGGAGAAGTGGGCTGTGGCGAGTGGAATGACGACGAGGAGCAGCAGGAGGACTAACGAGAAGAAGGAAAACAGCTTGTTTAATCGCTGACAATGAGAAATCTCTTGAATATCTCTGATTGTTTAACACCTTAACTGATTTCACAGTAACGTCATCGACTGCCGATAGGTTTTTTGTTCCTTTTTGTTCAAACTAATTGATGGTCGAAAACGAGTATCAAAAATGTGTGAATTTACCCTTAGTTTGTAGAAACTATTAAAATGATAAAAATGGATATCGTATCGAATCGTTAAAGACCCGAATTTACGATAAAAATTAAGAAATTGTTCAATTTGATTTTGTTATAATGGAAAAAACGCTTTCTGCTATATCAAAAAATCGTTACCGTTCGATTGACATCCCGACAATTTGTAAAGTTATACATCATAAGGAACACGCAAGTCACGCGCGAGCTCTTTCGTGCTTGAACTCTCTGAGAGTGAACATCGAAAAAGAACTGAAATATAAGGTAAATAAACAAAAAATATTAACAATAACATTGAACTAGTAATTGATAACATCTAAACTGTTAATTTTCAACACTTAATCTATTAATTTATAACATTTAAGCAATTAATTTATAACATTTAACCCATTAATTTATAACTCTTAAACTATTAATTTACAACATTTCAGCCGTCGATTTCTAACATTTAGGCCCGTTGAAGTGATCGCCACTTCTAAAAAAAACTCTACATCTGGTCTTCGGTTTCTCAAGCACCCAGGTCATCGATAGCGCGTAGACAAAAGAATGCGTCGATGACAGACCATAAGCGGTACACGTGCGACGTTGCTTTCGGCGGTCCTTTTGGTCTCAGGGTACATTGCTAGCGCGAGGATCTGGATCGGCTTACATTGTATTCCACACTTTGAACTTTAATATTCACAATATATATACTTACAATACCTTATAATTTAACCACGCGTTTCTTTAATTCCACATACACCGAATAACCTTAACAAGGCCAATAATTTATTACATTTTAGCTATTAGTTTATTACATTTATGCCATTAATTTATAATATCCAAGCCATTAATTTGTAACATTCAAGCTATTAATTTATAACTCTTAAACTATTAATTTATAATACTTCAGCCGTGAATTTCTAACATTTCAGGCGTCCATTTCTAATATCTATACTATTAATTTATAACATATCAGCCATCAATTTCTAACATTTATACTAGTAATTCATAACATTTAAGCTATCAATTTATAACTCTTAAACAATTCTGCGATATTCAAAATCGTTGGAGAGCCTTCCACAACGATCTGGAGGGTTGGAAAACCATTCTATGTGGTTGGAAATCGTTGGAGAGCCTTCCACAACGTTGTGGAGGTTTGGAAAACCATTCTACGGGGTTGGAAATCGTTGGAGAGTCTTCCACAACGATCTGGAGGGTTGGAAAACCATTCTACGGGGTTGGAAATGGTTGGAGAGCCTTCCACAACGATCTGGAGAGTTGGAAAACCATTATACTGGGTTGGGTATCGTTGTGGACGCTTCCACAACGTTGTGGAGGGTTGGAAAACCATTCTACGGGGTTGGAAATGGTTGGAGAGCCTTCCACAACGATCTGGAGAGTTGGAAAACCATTATACTGGGTTGGGTATCGTTGTGGACGCTTCCACAACGTTGTGGAGGGTTGGAAAACCATTCTACGGGGTTGGAAATGGTTGGAGAGCCTTCCACAACGTTGTGGAGGGTTGCAAAACCATTCTGCGGCATGGGAATTCGTTGGAGAGTCTTCAACAACGTTGTGGAGGGTTGCAAAACAATTCTACGGGGTTGGAAATCGTTGGAGAGCCTTACACAACGATCTGGAGTGTTGGAAAACCATTCTACGGGGTTGGAAATGGTTGGAGAGCCTTCCACAACGTTGTGAAGGGTTGGAAAACCATTCTACGGGATTGGAAATGGTTGGAGAGGCTTCCACAACGTTGTGGAGGGTTGGAAAATCAATCTGCGGGATTGGAAATCGTTGGAGAGTCTTCCACAACGATCTGGAGGGTTGGAAAACCATTCTACGGGGTTGGAAATGGTTGGAGAGCCTTCCACAACGTTGTGGAGGGTTGGAAAACCATTCTACGGGATTGGAAATGGTTGGAGAGCCTTCCACAACGTTGTGGAGGGTTGGAAAACCATTCGACGGGGTTGGAAATGGTTGGAGAGCCTTCCACAACGTTGTGGAGGGTCGGAAAACCATTCTACGGGGTTGGAAATCGTTGAGGAGACTTCCACAACGATCTGGAGGGTTGGAAAACCATTCTACGGGGTTGGAAATGGTTGGAGAGCCTTCCACAACGCTGTGGAGGGTTGGAAAACCATTCTACGGGATTGGAAATGGTTGGAGAGGCTTCCACAACGTTGTGGAGGGTTGGAAAATCAATCTGCGGGATTGGAAATCGTTGGAGAGTCTTCCACAACGATCTGGAGGGTTGGAAAACCATTCTACGGGGTTGGAAATGGTTGGAGAGCCTTCCACAACGTTGTGGAGGGTTGGAAAACCATTCTACGGGATTGGAAATGGTTGGAGAGCCTTCCACAACGTTGTGGAGGGTTGGAAAACCATTCGACGGGGTTGGAAATGGTTGGAGAGCCTTCCACAACGTTGTGGAGGGTCGGAAAACCATTCTACGGGGTTGGAAATCGTTGAGGAGACTTCCACAACGATCTGGAGGGTTGGAAAACCATTCTACGGGGTTGGAAATGGTTGGAGAGCCTTCCACAACGCTGTGGAGGGTTGGAAATCCATTCTGCGGGATTGGAAATCGTTGGAGAGTCTTCAACAACGTTGTGTAGGGTTGTAAAACAATTCCACGGGGTTGGAAATGGTTGGAGAGCCTTCCACAACGTTGTGGAGGGTTGGAAATCCATTCTGCGGGATTGGAAATCGTTGGAGAGTCTTCAACAACGTTGTGGAGGGTTGTAAAACAATTCCACGGGGTTGGAAATGGTTGGAGAGCCTTCCACAACGTTGTGGAGGGTTGGAAATCCAATCTGCGGGATTGGAAATCGTTCTACGACAGAAGACGCAGAGGACCGCCCCCCCCCCGGATGGACTGACGATCGACGTGGACGGGGTAGGGGTCCGGGTGGGGAGCCAACTGAGGTACCTTGGCCTCATCAACGACGACCAATGGTCGTTCGAGCCCCACTTCGAGAGCCTCGCTCCAAAGGTGGCGGCAGCGGCCAACGCCCTATGCGGCATCCTCCCGAACATCGGAGGCGCCGGGAGAGGGGTGCGCAGGCTGTACGACGGGGTGGTCAGAGCCCGAGCGATGTACGGTGCGCCCATCTGGGCGAGGGATCTGGCCGCGAGCAGGCGAAGTCAGGCACTCCTGCGGGCGGTTCAACGCACCACCGCTCTGAGGATAGCGAGAGGGTACAGGACGGTGTCGCACGCGTCCGCGACCGTCCTGGCGGCATCCCCTCCATACGCGTTGCAAGCCCTGGCCCTTCAAAAGGTGTACGGAGCCACGAGAGTCAGGGACGGGGATCGAGACGAAGACCCTGTGCAGGTGAGGAAGGAGATAGAAGAGGAGACATGGGAGAGATGGCGGCTCCTACTGGAGAAGGAGGCGAGGAAGACGTCCCACCGCGCGGTAGACGCGGTCCTGCCCGTCTGGGACAGGTGGAAGGAAGCGCGGGGCGTTCCGCTGACCTACAGGCTGACCCAGGTGCTCACCGGGCACGGAGTGTTCGGGGAGTTCCTGAAGAAGATTCGGAAGGAGGTGACCAACATCTGTCACCACTGCGGGGAGGCGGAGGACAACGCCCAGCACACTCTGCAGCACTGCCCCGCGTGGGCCATGCAGAGACACACCCTGACGGTGAAGATCGGGGACGACCTGTCCCCGAGGAGGATCGTGGAGGCGCTGCTACGTAGCCGGTCGGACTACGAGGCAGTGAGGGACTTTTGCGAGCAAATCATGCTCGCGAAGGAGCGGGCGGAGCGGCTCAGGGTCCGAGCCGAGCACCCGGCAAGGATACGACGCGAGAGAAGTGGGCGCAACGGGGGGAGGCCGCCATCTCCCCCAACGGATACGGAAACAACAAGAGGAAGATGACCCCGGGGTTGGCTGCCCCGGGAGTCACAGCGAAGCATCCCCTCCGCACTAGGAGGGAAGACGATGAGAGGAGGGCTTACAGGAGATTTTCAACCGTGATACCCCTGGGCCCTCTTCTTCCCTGTGCGTACGAGCAGCCACGTGGTGGTTTTAGTCGGTAAGAGTCCGACACTACCCGACCCCCATTGGGGGAAGGGTGTCCATGAGGATTTCCCCACGTAAAAAAAAAAAAAAAAAAAAAGGTTGGGGTTAGGTTGGGGTTAGGTTGGGGTTAGGTTGGGGAGCACGAGGCGGGTATGGGTTCTCAGTGCGTAGCATCATGCCCTGAGAAACCCCGATGTATCTGATGTTCACCTATAGTCGGGTGGCGGCTGGTCGGCGCTGTGGCGCCCGTCAGATCGATGATCCGGTGCGGAGAACTTCGGAGAAGTTGGTGGGCCCATATCTGTCAAGACCACTCACCTCACCTTCACGTGGGGCTCCCCGTCATCCTGCATCGGTCCCGACCGGGGTAGGGTGCGAAAGAGTGAGTGGCAAAGCAAACGAGGGCATGGCTCGTCAACCATGCACCTGATGAAGAAGGAAGGAGGAAGGAGGAAGAAGAAGAAAGAAAAAAAATATGGATATGAAGGATAACCAAGAAATCGACGTTTACGGTGCAGGGGAGGGATACCCCAGTACCGGCGCAGGAGTGGGTGGTCAAGCGGGCCCCACTGCGTCGTTAGCTAGCGACCGTGGCCGTGTGGGGGTGGGCCACCGGGCCCCCATACGCGTAAACGCGTCCGGTGAAGAAATGGAAGACGTCGCGATGGAGGAGACCCGCGAGGGTGGGCCTCCCGCAAGGACAAAAGCGAACAACATCGAAGCGGCAAAGAACCGCGGAAGAAGCGGGGAGAGAAAAGCGGAGAGGGCGGGACCCGTGGACAGGAGAAGAAGCAACAGCCGGGGAGGGAAACCGACACCGACGCCGTCGCTCGCCCCGCTCGCGGTCCCGTCAACCCCGCTTCCAACCGCAGCGGAGCACAGCGGCAACGTGTTCCAAACGTTCAAAATCCCCAAGAACGCCAGGGACAAAGTGAAAGCGCAAGATGGGCACAGGTCCATAGACGGCTCGATAGAGTCGTCTCGGATGAGAAAGGAGTCGACCTCGGATGGCAGATCGGAGGACGAGGAGTCAATGGCCTCGGTCACCGCGAGGGGCAAGAAGAGGAAAATAACGAAAGTGACTCCAGAGGTGTCGGACCGATTGAGGAACGTTATCCAAGGGTCCTCACCGAGAGACGTGGACGCCGAAGTACGGCGACATCAGGCCGAGGTCCTGAAGGTGGCGGCGACGTCCTCCAACCTCAAGGGGACGTACGTCAAAACCCTCAAGGACGCGGTCGAGTACACCGTCGCGGCATGGTCCCACCAAACAACCACCTCCCGGGTGCCAGACTTCCTGGAAGAAAGGAAGAAGAGGGAGGCGCTGGAAAGAGAGGTGGAAAGCCTGAAGAGGAGGAACGAGGAGTTGGAACAAAGGATAAATAGGTTCCTGAAAGGCACGGCCGAGACAGCGGCGCCGTCCCCGACGGAGGCGCAGGCTCCCCGGAGCAGCGGGAGGGCCAAGGACGACATCGCATCGGAAATAGAGATGCTAAAGAAGTCGATAAGCAGCCTCGGCCCATCCCTGTTGGGGACCCTGAGGGAAGAGCTCAGGGAAGCCCTCAGGGGAACGAGCCTGCCGAGACAAGCGACAGGAGGGAATATCAGCGGCGACAAAGAGCGGACGACGATGCCGCGGACGGCGGGCCCGAAGCCTCCCCAACAATCCCCGCAATCCTCCCAACCCTCTCAACAGCAAGCGGGACAGGGACAGGAGACGGACGGGGAATGGAGGACCATGGTCTCGCGGAAGGCGAGACGGAAGGCCAGGGAACAGAGGAGGAAAGAAGCGGGCCACGGCGCCCCCCTCCCCATAGCGCCACAAACAAACAGGACGAGATCGGCGGTGGGACCAGCCGGGCAACCGCCAAGGACGACCCCGGCCGCATTAGGTGGAGGGGAAAGGAGGAGAGAAGGAAACGGAGAGAAGAAGGCAGGAGCCCAACCGGCGAAACGGACGTACGCGACGGTGGCGGGCAGGGCGGGATCGGCGGTCGTGCGGCCAGCACTCCGACCCCCCCCAACGTCATCGGCGGTAACGCTCACGCTGAGGGAAGGGGCTCCGAAGACGTACGAGGAGATCCTGGCGGAGGCGAGACGGGACAAGACCCTCCAGAAATGCGGACTGGAGTACGTCCGAACGAGAAAGGCGGCGACCGGGGCCATGGTGATCAATATCCCGGACGACGCCGGCATGAGCAAGGCCACGCAGTTGGCGTCGCGATTAGCCGGGGTATTGGACCCCTCCACCGTCAGAGTATCAGTCCCGGTACCGACGGCCGAGATCAAATTGGTGGGGGTCGACATATCCCTGAACGAGGAGGAACTGCTGGAGGAGCTGTCCAGGGCGGCGGACTGCCAGCCCCGCGACGTCAGAGCATGGAGCGCGGGAACATCTAGAAGCGGCATGGGGATATTCTACGCCAAGTGCCCCGTGGCCGGAGCCCGTAAACTGGCTCAAGCGGGGAGGGTCACACTGGGGTGGACCAGGGCAAAGGTGATCGCACTCCCCAGGAGACCGCTCCAGTGTTTCCGATGCCTGGAGGTGGGCCACATGGCGGCGATGTGCGTCTCCCCGGTGAGAAGAACCCACCTGTGTTTCCGGTGCGGAGAAGAGGGGCACAGGGCGAGGAACTGCACGGCCGCATCGCCGAGGTGCCCCATCTGCGAGGCAAAAGGAGCCCCGTCAAAACACAGGATGGGAAGCGCGGCGTGCAAACCACCGGAGGTAGGACCATCCGGAAGGAGAAGGGCGCGGAGAACGGCGATGGCCAAGGCAGCAGAGGCCACGGCGACAACCACGAGCAAGGGCGTCACCGGAGCCGCGGAGCAGGCCAGCCTGTCGGGCAACCCACCAGTCGGAGGGAAGGATAGCACCATCGGAGTGAGTGGCCCGGGGGAGGCCATGGAGGTGACCGAGTAAATTCCGGGTCCTCCAGTGTAACTTGGGCAGAGCCGGAAGGGCCCAGGACCTGCTCTACCAGTCCATCCGGGAGAGCAGGACCGACGTGGCGGTGGTGGCGGAGCCGTACAACATCCCCGCATCCCCCCAATGGGCGGGAGATCTAAGCGGATGGGTCGCCATCACTTGGCCGTGTACCTCGGGAGTCTCCGGGCGAATCGCGGAAAGAGGCAACGGGTTCGTGGCGGTCGAATGGACGGACCTCGTGGTGGTGGGGGTATACATCTCTCCCAACTGCGACATCCGGGCGTTCGAGGACCTACTGGACGAGATGGGAGAGTGCGTAAGGAGGCTTCTCCCCCGACAGGTGCTCGTACTGGGGGACTTCAACGCCCACTCCACGACGTGGGGCAACGACAGAACCACCACGAGAGGCAGAGAACTGGCGGACTGGGCCGCGGGTCTCGGTCTCGTGCTGGTCAACAGAGGCTCGGAGTCCACATACGTGGGGCGGAGAGGAGCGTCGGTCATAGATCTGACGTGGTCGACGCAGAGGCTCCACCCCAGAATAAGGAACTGGCGGGTGGCCGTAGAGATGGAAACGCTAGCGGACCACCTCTACGTGCTAATGGACATCGAACCCGCCAAGAGAAGCACGAGCGGCGACAACAACAACAACGTCGAGGGAAGGACATCGAGCCGCCCGGGGCTGCCCCCTCCTCGCCGATGGAAACTGAAGGAGAGGGACGGGGACATGCTTCGGGCAACGGCCACCGTAGCGGCTTGGTGCTGGGACGCGAAGAGGAACAAGAACCGAGGCAACGTGGACAGGGAGGCGCAGGAATTGGGAGAATGGATGAGGAGAGCCTGCGACGCCTCCATGCCGCGAACCAGCGCCGGGTCTAGGCGCGACAACAGCAGCGTCTACTGGTGGTCGCGGGAGATCGCGGACCTGCGAGACGACTGCCACAGAGCCCGCAGGCTTCTCGCTAGGGCGAGAAGAAGAGGGCGGAACCGCAACGAAGAGGAGATCCTCGAGAGGTACAGGGCCCACAGAGAAGCCAGAATGGCCCTGCAAAGGGCCATAAAGGAAGCGAAAGAGGCGTCGTGGAAACGGCTGTTGGAATCCGTGGAATCCGATCCATGGGGAAGACCGTACAAGACGGTGCTGAGGAAACTCAGGCCGGCGGCTCCCCCGATAACCGAGAACATGGATCGGGAACTACTAGCACGGGTGATCGACACGCTGTTCCCACGACCGGAAGAAGAAGGAGGCGAAGAGGAGGAAGACTCCCCGAGGCGCCACGAGGATACGGAACAGGCCCCTCCAGAGGAGAGGGGATGCACTCGGAGCAGCGGCGGCGGACCGGCGATGGATCAACCCGGAGCGCACATAACGAGGGAGGAACTGGAAGCAGCCACCAAGAAGATGGCTGCCAAGGACGTGGCGCCGGGGCCGGACGGAATCCCCGGGCGGGTGTGGGCGGAGACCATGGACATCATGGCCCCCCGCCTGCTGCATCTGTACAACAGGTGCCTGAGGGAAGGCGCATACCCCCGGGCGTGGAAGGTGGCGAGGCTGGTGCTGCTGAGGAAGGAGGGTCGACCGCCGGAGTCCCCATCGGCGTACAGGCCGATATGCCTCCTGGACGAGGTAGGCAAGCTCTTCGAGAGAGTAATCGCCTCCCGTCTGGGGGCGCACATGGAGTCCAGGGTACCAGGCTGGCACGACAACCAGTTCGGGTTCCGTCGCGGGAGGTCCACCATCGACGCGATCCGCAGATTGAGAGAGGGGGTGGAGAGAGTGGTGGCTCGAGAAGGGATCGCGATAGCGGTCTCCCTGGACATCACCAACGCCTTCAACTCGATCCCGTGGAGCAAGATCAGAGAGGCCCTGCGATTCTTCGAGGTTCCGGGGTACCTCCGGAGGATAATCGGGGCATACCTCCGGGAGAGGTGGATAACGTACAGATCCACGGAGGGAGAGGAGAGAAGAGCGGTGGAGCGCGGAGTGCCGCAGGGCTCGGTCCTGGGACCGATGCTGTGGATAACCGCCTACGACTACGTGCTCCGCACCCCGATGCCCGGAAGCACGGGACTGATCTGCTACGCGGACGACACCCTGGTCGTGGCAGGAGGGCGCTGGTGGTACGAGACGGCGGAGGCTGCCACGGAGGCCACCCGGCGAGCGGCGAGGGCCATCGGAGAACTGGGGCTGAAGGTCGCTCCGGCCAAGACGGAGGCGCTCGGGTTCTACGACAGAAGACGCAGAGGACCGCCCCCGGATGGACTGACGATCGACGTGGACGGGGTAGGGGTCCGGGTGGGGAGCCAACTGAGGTACCTTGGCCTCATCATCGACGACCAATGGTCGTTCGAGCCCCACTTCGAGAGCCTCGCCCCGAAGGTGGCGGCAGCGGCCAACGCCCTGTGCGGCATCCTCCCGAACATCGGAGGCGCCGGGAGAGCGGTGCGCAGGCTGTACGACGGGGTGGTCAGAGTCCGAGCGATGTACGGTGCGCCCATCTGGGCGAGGGATCTGGCCGCGAGCAGGCGAAGTCAGGCACTCCTGCGGGCGGTTCAACGCACCACCGCTCTGAGGATAGCGAGAGGGTACAGGACGGTGTCGCACGCGTCCGCGACCGTCCTGGCGGCATCCCCTCCATACGCGTTGCAAGCCCTGGCCCTTCAAAAGGTGTACGGAGCCACGAGAGTCAGGGACGGGGATCGAGACGAAGACCCTCTGCAGGTGAGGAAGGAGATAGAAGAGGAGACATGGGAGAGATGGTGGCTCCTACTGGAGAAGGAGGCGAGGAAGACGTCCCACCGCGCGGTAGACGCGGTCCTGCCCGTCTGGGACAGGTGGAAGGAAGCGCGGGGCGTTCCGCTGACCTACAGGCTGACCCAGGTGCTCACCGGGCACGGAGTGTTCGGGGAGTTCCTGAAGAAGATTCGGAAGGAGGTGACCAACATCTGTCACCACTGCGGGGAGGCGGAGGACAACGCCCAGCACACTCTGCAGCACTGCCCCGCGTGGGCCATGCAGAGACACACCCTGACGGTGAAGATCGGGGACGACCTGTCCCCGAGGAGGATCGTGGAGGCGCTGCTACGTAGCCGGTCGGACTACGAGGCAGTGAGGGACTTTTGCGAGCAAATCATGCTCGCGAAGGAGCGGGCGGAGCGGCTCAGGGTCCGAGCCGAGCACCCGGCAAGGATACGACGCGAGAGAAGTGGGCGCAACGGGGGGAGGCCGCCATCTCCCCCAACGGATACGGAAACAACAAGAGGAAGATGACCCCGGGGTTGGCTGCCCCGGGAGTCACAGCGAAGCATCCCCTCCGCACTAGGAGGGAAGACGATGAGAGGAGGGCTTACAGGAGATTTTCAACCGTGATACCCCTGGGCCCTCTTCTTCCCTGTGCGTACGAGCAGCCACGTGGTGGTTTTAGTCGGTAAGAGTCCGACACTATCCGACTCCCATTGGGGGAAGGGTGTCCATGAGGATTTCCCCACGTAAAAAAAAAAAAAAAAAAAAAAAAAAAAGGTTGGGGTTAGGTTGGGGAGCACGAGGCGGGTATGGGTTCTCAGTGCGTAGCATCATGCCCTGAGAAACCCCGATGTATCTGATGTTCACCTATAGTCGGGTGGCGGCTGGTCGGCGCTGTGGCGCCCGTCAGATCGCTGATCCGGTGCGGAGAACTTCGGAGAAGTTGGTGGGCCCATATCTGTCAAGACCACTCACCTCACCTTCACGTGGGGCTCCCCGTCATCCTGCATCGGTCCCGACCGGGGTAGGGTGCGAAAGAGTGAGTGGCAAAGCAAACGAGGGCATGGCTCGTCAACCATGCACCTGATGAAGAAGGAAGGAGGAAGGAGGAAGAAGAAGAAAGAAAAAAATATGGATATGAAGGATAACCAAGAAATCGACGTTTACGGTGCAGGGGAGGGATACCCCAGTACCGGCGCAGGAGTGGGTGGTCAAGCGGGCCCCACTGCGTCGTTAGCTAGCGACCGTGGCCGTGTGGGGGTGGGCCACCGGGCCCCCATACGCGTAAACGCGTCCGGTGAAGAAATGGAAGACGTCGCGATGGAGGAGACCCGCGAGGGTGGGCCTCCCGCAAGGACAAAAGCGAACAACATCGAAGCGGCAAAGAACCGCGGAAGAAGCGGGGAGAGAAAAGCGGAGAGGGCGGGACCCGTGGACAGGAGAAGAAGCAACAGCCGGGGAGGGAAACCGACACCGACGCCGTCGCTCGCCCCGCTCGCGGTCCCGTCAACCCCGCTTCCAACCGCAGCGGAGCACAGCGGCAACGTGTTCCAAACGTTCAAAATCCCCAAGAACGTCAGGGACAAAGTGAAAGCGCAAGATGGGCACAGGTCCATAGACGGCTCGATAGAGTCGTCTCGGATGAGAAAGGAGTCGACCTCGGATGGCAGATCGGAGGACGAGGAGTCAATGGCCTCGGTCACCGCGAGGGGCAAGAAGAGGAAAATAACGAAAGTGACTCCAGAGGTGTCGGACCGATTGAGGAACGTTATCCAAGGGTCCTCACCGAGAGACGTGGACGCCGAAGTACGGCGACATCAGGCCGAGGTCCTGAAGGTGGCGGCGACGTCCTCCAACCTCAAGGGGACGTACGTCAAAACCCTCAAGGACGCGGTCGAGTACACCGTCGCGGCATGGTCCCACCAAACAACCACCTCCCGGGTGCCAGACTTCCTGGAAGAAAGGAAGAAGAGGGAGGCGCTGGAAAGAGAGGTGGAAAGCCTGAAGAGGAGGAACGAGGAGTTGGAACAAAGGATAAATAGGTTCCTGAAAGGCACGGCCGAGACAGCGGCGCCGTCCCCGACGGAGGCGCAGGCTCCCCGGAGCAGCGGGAGGGCCAAGGACGACATCGCATCGGAAATAGAGATGCTAAAGAAGTCGATAAGCAGCCTCGGCCCATCCCTGTTGGGGACCCTGAGGGAAGAGCTCAGGGAAGCCCTCAGGGGAACGAGCCTGCCGAGACAAGCGACAGGAGGGAACATCAGCGGCGACAAAGAGCGGACGACGATGCCGCGGACGGCGGGCCCGAAGCCTCCCCAACAACCCCCGCAATCCTCCCAACCCTCTCAACAGCAAGCGGGACAGGGACAGGAGACGGACGGGGAATGGAGGACCATGGTCTCGCGGAAGGCGAGACGGAAGGCCAGGGAACAGAGGAGGAAAGAAGCGGGCCACGGCGCCCCCCTCCCCATAGCGCCACAAACAAACAGGACGAGATCGGCGGTGGGACCAGCCGGGCAACCGCCAAGGACGACCCCGGCCGCATTAGGTGGAGGGGAAAGGAGGAGAGAAGGAAACGGAGAGAAGAAGGCAGGAGCCCAACCGGCGAAACGGACGTACGCGACGGTGGCGGGCAGGGCGGGATCGGCGGTCGTGCGGCCAGCACTCCGACCCCCCCCAACGTCATCGGCGGTAACGCTCACGCTGAGGGAAGGGGCTCCGAAGACGTACGAGGAGATCCTGGCGGAGGCGAGACGGGACAAGACCCTCCAGAAATGCGGACTGGAGTACGTCCGAACGAGAAAGGCGGCGACCGGGGCCATGGTGATCAATATCCCGGACGACGCCGGCATGAGCAAGGCCACGCAGTTGGCGTCGCGATTAGCCGGGGTATTGGACCCCTCCACCGTCAGAGTATCAGTCCCGGTACCGACGGCCGAGATCAAATTGGTGGGGGTCGACATCTCCCTGAACGAGGAGGAACTGCTGGAGGAGCTGTCCAGGGCGGCGGACTGCCAGCCCCGCGACGTCAGAGCATGGAGCGCGGGAACATCTAGAAGCGGCATGGGGATATTCTACGCCAAGTGCCCCGTGGCCGGAGCCCGTAAACTGGCTCAAGCGGGGAGGGTCACACTGGGGTGGACCAGGGCAAAGGTGATCGCACTCCCCAGGAGACCGCTCCAGTGTTTCCGATGCCTGGAGGTGGGCCACATGGCGGCGATGTGCGTCTCCCCGGTGAGAAGAACCCACCTGTGTTTCCGGTGCGGAGAAGAGGGGCACAGGGCGAGGAACTGCACGGCCGCATCGCCGAGGTGCCCCATCTGCGAGGCAAAAGGAGCCCCGTCAAAACACAGGATGGGAAGCGCGGCGTGCAAACCACCGGAGGTAGGACCATCCGGAAGGAGAAGGGCGCGGAGAACGGCGATGGCCAAGACAGCAGAGGCCACGGCGACAACCACGAGCAAGGGCGTCACCGGAGCCGCGGAGCAGGCCAGCCTGTCGGGCAACCCACCAGTCGGAGGGAAGGATAGCACCATCGGAGTGAGTGGCCCGGGGGAGGCCATGGAGGTGACCGAGTAAATTCCGGGTCCTCCAGTGTAACTTGGGCAGAGCCGGAAGGGCTCAGGACCTGCTCTACCAGTCCATCCGGGAGAGCAGGACCGACGTGGCGGTGGTGGCGGAGCCGTACAACATCCCCGCATCCCCCCAATGGGCGGGAGATCTAAGCGGATGGGTCGCCATCACTTGGCCGTGTACCTCGGGAGTCTCCGGGCGAATCGCGGAAAGAGGCAACGGGTTCGTGGCGGTCGAATGGACGGACCTCGTGGTGGTGGGGGTATACATCTCTCCCAACTGCGACATCCGGGCGTTCGAGGACCTACTGGACGAGATGGGAGAGTGCGTAAGGAGGCTTCTCCCCCGACAGGTGCTCGTACTGGGGGACTTCAACGCCCACTCCACGACGTGGGGCAACGACAGAACCACCACGAGAGGCAGAGAACTGGCGGACTGGGCCGCGGGTCTCGGTCTCGTGCTGGTCAACAGAGGCTCGGAGTCCACATACGTGGGGCGGAGAGGAGCGTCGGTCATAGATCTGACATGGGCGACGCAGAGGCTCCACCCCAGAATAAGGAACTGGCGGGTGGCCGTAGAGATGGAAACGCTAGCGGACCACCTCTACGTGCTAATGGACATCGAACCCGCCAAGAGAAGCACGAGCGGCGACAACAACAACAACGTCGAGGGAAGGACATCGAGCCGCCCGGGGCTGCCCCCTCCTCGCCGATGGAAACTGAAGGAGAGGGACGGGGACATGCTTCGGGCAACGGCCACCGTAGCGGCTTGGTGCTGGGACGCGAAGAGGAACAAGAACCGAGGCAACGTGGACGGGGAGGCGCAGGAATTGGGAGAATGGATGAGGAGAGCCTGCGACGCCTCCATGCCGCGAACCAGCGCCGGGTCTAGGCGCGACAACAGCAGCGTCTACTGGTGGTCGCGGGAGATCGCGGACCTGCGAGACGACTGCCACAGAGCCCGCAGGCTGCTCGCCAGGGCGAGAAGAAGAGGGCGGAACCGCAACGAAGAGGAGATCCTCGAGAGGTACAGGGCCCACAGAGAAGCCAGAATGGCCCTGCAAAGGGCCATAAAGGAAGCGAAAGAGGCGTCGTGGAAACGGCTGTTGGAATCCGTGGAATCCGATCCATGGGGAAGACCGTACAAGACGGTGCTGAAGAAACTCAGGCCGGCGGCTCCCCCGATAACCGAGAACATGGATCGGGAACTACTAGCACGGGTGATCGACACGCTGTTCCCACGACCGGAAGAAGAAGGAGGCGAAGAGGAGGAAGACTCCCCGAGGCGCCGCGAGGATACGGAACAGGCCCCTCCAGAGGAGAGGGGATGCACTCGGAGCGGCGGCGGCGGACCGGCGACGGATCAACCCGGAGCGCACATAACGAGGGAGGAACTGGAAGCAGCCACCAAGAAGATGGCTGCCAAGGACGTGGCGCCGGGGCCGGACGGAATCCCCGGGCGGGTGTGGGCGGAGACCATGGACATCATGGCCCCCCGCCTGCTGCATCTGTACAACAGGTGCCTGAGGGAAGGCGCATACCCCCGGGCGTGGAAGGTGGCGAGGCTGGTGCTGCTGAGGAAGGAGGGTCGACCGCCGGAGTCCCCATCGGCGTACAGGCCGATATGCCTCCTGGACGAGGTGGGCAAGCTCTTCGAGAGAGTAATCGCCTCCCGTCTGGGGGCGCACATGGAGTCCAGGGTACCAGGCTGGCACGACAACCAGTTCGGGTTCCGTCGCGGGAGGTCCACCATCGACGCGATCCACAGACTGAGAGAGGGGGTGGAGAGAGTGGTGGCTCGAGAAGGGATCGCGATAGCGGTCTCCCTGGACATCACCAACGCCTTCAACTCGATCCCGTGGAGCAAGATCAGAGAGGCCCTGCGATTCTTCGAAGTTCCGGGGTACCTCCGGAGGATAATCGGGGCATACCTCCGGGAGAGGTGGATAACGTACAGATCCACGGAGGGAGAGGAGAGAAGAGCGGTGGAGCGCGGAGTGCCGCAGGGCTCGGTCCTGGGACCGATGCTGTGGATAACCGCCTACGACTACGTGCTCCGCACCCCGATGCCCGGAAGCACGGGACTGATCTGCTACGCGGACGACACCCTGGTCGTGGCAGGAGGGCGCTGGTGGTACGAGACGGCGGAGGCTGCCACGGAGGCCACCCGGCGAGCGGCGAGGGCCATCGGAGAACTGGGGCTGAAGGTCGCTCCGGCCAAGACGGAGGCGCTCGGGTTCTACGACAGAAGACGCAGAGGACCGCCCCCGGATGGACTGACGATCGACGTGGACGGGGTAGGGGTCCGGGTGGGGAGCCAACTGAGGTACCTTGGCCTCATCATCGACGACCAATGGTCGTTCGAGCCCCACTTCGAGAGCCTCGCCCCGAAGGTGGCGGCAGCGGCCAACGCCCTGTGCGGCATCCTCCCGAACATCGGAGGCGCCGGGAGAGCGGTGCGCAGGCTGTACGACGGGGTGGTCAGAGTCCGAGCGATGTACGGTGCGCCCATCTGGGCGAGGGATCTGGCCGCGAGCAGGCGAAGTCAGGCACTCCTGCGGGCGGTTCAACGCACCACCGCTCTGAGGATAGCGAGAGGGTACAGGACGGTGTCGCACGCGTCCGCGACCGTCCTGGCGGCATCCCCTCCATACGCGTTGCAAGCCCTGGCCCTTCAAAAGGTGTACGGAGCCACGAGAGTCAGGGACGGGGATCGAGACGAAGACCCTCTGCAGGTGAGGAAGGAGATAGAAGAGGAGACATGGGAGAGATGGTGGCTCCTACTGGAGAAGGAGGCGAGGAAGACGTCCCACCGCGCGGTAGACGCGGTCCTGCCCGTCTGGGACAGGTGGAAGGAAGCGCGGGGCGTTCCGCTGACCTACAGGCTGACCCAGGTGCTCACCGGGCACGGAGTGTTCGGTGAGTTCCTGAAGAAGATTCGGAAGGAGGTGACCAACATCTGTCACCACTGCGGGGAGGCGGAGGACAACGCCCAGCACACTCTGCAGCACTGCCCCGCGTGGGCCATGCAGAGACACACCCTGACGGTGAAGATCGGGGACGACCTGTCCCCGAGGAGGATCGTGGAGGCGCTGCTACGTAGCCGGTCGGACTACGAGGCAGTGAGGGACTTTTGCGAGCAAATCATGCTCGCGAAGGAGCGGGCGGAGCGGCTCAGGGTCCGAGCCGAGCACCCGGCAAGGATACGACGCGATAGAAGTGGGCGCAACGGGGGGAGGCCGCCATCTCCCTCAACGGATCAGGAAACAAGAAGAGGAATATGACCTCGGGGTTGGCTGCCCCGGGGGTCACAGCGAAGCATCCCCTCCGCACTAGGAGGGAAGACGATGAGAGGAGGGCTTACAGGAGATTTTCAACCGTGATACCCCTGGGTCCTCCTCCCTGTGTGCGTACGAGCAGCCACGTGGTGGTTTTAGTCGGTAAGAGTCCGACACTACCCGACTCCCATTGGGGGGAGGGTGTCCATGAGGATTTCCCCACGAAAAAAAAAAAAAAAAAAAAAAAAAAGGTTGGGGTTAGGTTGGGGTTAGGTTGGGGTTAGGTTGGGGAGCACGAGGCGGGTATGGGTTCTCAGTGCGTAGCATCATGCCCTGAGAAACCCCGATGTATCTGATGTTCACCTATAGTCGGGTGGCGGCTGGTCGGCGCTGTGGCGCCCGTCAGATCGCTGATCCGGTGCGGAGAACTTCGGAGAAGTTGGTGGGCCCATATCTGTCAAGACCACTCACCTCACCTTCACGTGGGGCTCCCCGTCATCCTGCATCGGTCCCGACCGGGGTAGGGTGCGAAAGAGTGAGTGGCAAAGCAAACGAGGGCATGGCTCGTCAACCATGCACCTGATGAAGAAGGAAGGAGGAAGGAGGAAGAAGAAGAAAGAGAAAAAATATGGATATATGGATATGCAGGATAACCAAGAAATCGACGTTTACGGTGCAGGGGAGGGATACCCCAGTACCGGCGCAGGAGTGGGTGGTCAAGCGGGCCCCACTGCGTCGTTAGCTAGCGACCGTGGCCGTGTGGGGGTGGGCCACCGGGCCCCCATACGCGTAAACGCGTCCGGTGAAGAAATGGAAGACGTCGCGATGGAGGAGACCCGCGAGGGTGGGCCTCCCGCAAGGACAAAAGCGAACAACATCGAAGCGGCAAAGAACCGCGGAAGAAGCGGGGAGAGAAAAGCGGAGAGGGCGGGACCCGTGGACAGGAGAAGAAGCGACGGCCGGGGAGGGAAACCGACACCGACGCCGTCGCTCGCCCCGCTCGCGGTCCCGTCAACCCCGCTTCCAACCGCAGCGGAGCACAGCGGCAACGTGTTCCAAACGTTCAAAATCCCCAAGAACGTCAGGGACAAAGTGAAAGCGCAAGATGGGCACAGGTCCATAGACGGCTCGATAGAGTCGTCTCGGATGAGAAAGGAGTCGACCTCGGATGGCAGATCGGAGGACGAGGAGTCAATGGCCTCGGTCACCGCGAGGGGCAAGAAGAGGAAAATAACGAAAGTGACTCCAGAGGTGTCGGACCGATTGAGGAACGTTATCCAAGGGTCCTCACCGAGAGACGTGGACGCCGAAGTACGGCGACATCAGGCCGAGGTCCTGAAGGTGGCGGCGACGTCCTCCAACCTCAAGGGGACGTACGTCAAAACCCTCAAGGACGCGGTCGAGTACACCGTCGCGGCATGGTCCCACCAAACAACCACCTCCCGGGTGCCAGACTTCCTGGAAGAAAGGAAGAAGAGGGAGGCGCTGGAAAGAGAGGTGGAAAGCCTGAAGAGGAGGAACGAGGAGTTGGAACAAAGGATAAATAGGTTCCTGAAAGGCACGGCCGAGACAGCGGCGCCGTCCCCGACGGAGGCGCAGGCTCCCCGGAGCAGCGGGAGGGCCAAGGACGACATCGCATCGGAAATAGAGATGCTAAAGAAGTCGATAAGCAGCCTCGGCCCATCCCTGTTGGGGACCCTGAGGGAAGAGCTCAGGGAAGCCCTCAGGGGAACGAGCCTGCCGAGACAAGCGACAGGAGGGAATATCAGCGGCGACAAAGAGCGGACGACGATGCCGCGGACGGCGGGCCCGAAGCCTCCCCAACAATCCCCGCAATCCTCCCAACCCTCTCAACAGCAAGCGGGACAGGGACAGGAGACGGACGGGGAATGGAGGACCATGGTCTCGCGGAAGGCGAGACGGAAGGTCAGGGAACAGAGGAGGAAAGAAGCGGGCCACGGCGCCCCCCTCCCCATAGCGCCACAAACAAACAGGACGAGATCGGCGGTGGGACCAGCCGGGCAACCGCCAAGGACGACCCCGGCCGCATTAGGTGGAGGGGAAAGGAGGAGAGAAGGAAACGGAGAGAAGAAGGCAGGAGCCCAACCGGCGAAACGGACGTACGCGACGGTGGCGGGCAGGGCGGGATCGGCGGTCGTGCGGCCAGCACTCCGACCCCCCCCAACGTCATCGGCGGTAACGCTCACGCTGAGGGAAGGGGCTCCGAAGACGTACGAGGAGATCCTGGCGGAGGCGAGACGGGACAAGACCCTCCAGAAATGCGGACTGGAGTACGTCCGAACGAGAAAGGCGGCGACCGGGGCCATGGTGATCAATATCCCGGACGACGCCGGCATGAGCAAGGCCACGCAGTTGGCGTCGCGATTAGCCGGGGTATTGGACCCCTCCACCGTCAGAGTATCAGTCCCGGTACCGACGGCCGAGATCAAATTGGTGGGGGTCGATATATCCCTGAACGAGGAGGAACTGCTGGAGGAGCTGTCCAGGGCGGCGGACTGCCAGCCCCGCGACGTCAGAGCATGGAGCGCGGGAACATCTAGAAGCGGCATGGGGATATTCTACGCCAAGTGCCCCGTGGCCGGAGCCCGTAAACTGGCTCAAGCGGGGAGGGTCACACTGGGGTGGACCAGGGCAAAGGTGATCGCACTCCCCAGGAGACCGCTCCAGTGTTTCCGATGCCTGGAGGTGGGCCACATGGCGGCGATGTGCGTCTCCCCGGTGAGAAGAACCCACCTGTGTTTCCGGTGCGGAGAAGAGGGGCACAGGGCGAGGAACTGCACGGCCGCATCGCCGAGGTGCCCCATCTGCGAGGCAAAAGGAGCCCCGTCAAAACACAGGATGGGAAGCGCGGCGTGCAAACCACCGGAGGTAGGACCATCCGGAAGGAGAAGGGCGCGGAGAACGGCGATGGCCAAGGCAGCAGAGGCCACGGCGACAACCACGAGCAAGGGCGTCACCGGAGCCACGGAGCAGGCCAGCCTGTCGGGCAACCCACCAGTCGGAGGGAAGGATAGCACCATCGGAGTGAGTGGCCCGGGGGAGGCCATGGAGGTGACCGAGTAAATTCCGGGTCCTCCAGTGTAACTTGGGCAGAGCCGGAAGGGCCCAGGACCTGCTCTACCAGTCCATCCGGGAGAGCAGGACCGACGTGGCGGTGGTGGCGGAGCCGTACAACATCCCCGCATCCCCCCAATGGGCGGGAGATCTAAGCGGATGGGTCGCCATCACTTGGCCGTGTACCTCGGGAGTCTCCGGGCGAATCGCGGAAAGAGGCAACGGGTTCGTGGCGGTCGAATGGACGGACCTCGTGGTGGTGGGGGTATACATCTCTCCCAACTGCGACATCCGGGCGTTCGAGGACCTACTGGACGAGATGGGAGAGTGCGTAAGGAGGCTTCTCCCCCGACAGGTGCTCGTACTGGGGGACTTCAACGCCCACTCCACGACGTGGGGCAACGACAGAACCACCACGAGAGGCAGAGAACTGGCGGACTGGGCCGCGGGTCTCGGTCTCGTGCTGGTCAACAGAGGCTCGGAGTCCACATACGTGGGGCGGAGAGGAGCGTCGGTCATAGATCTGACGTGGGCGACGCAGAGGCTCCACCCCAGAATAAGGAACTGGCGGGTGGCCGTAGAGATGGAAACGCTAGCGGACCACCTCTACGTGCTAATGGACATCGAACCCGCCAAGAGAAGCACGAGCGGCGACAACAACAACAACGCCGAGGGAAGGACATCGAGCCGCCCGGGGCTGCCCCCTCCTCGCCGATGGAAACTGAAGGAGAGGGACGGGGACATGCTTCGGGCAACGGCCACCGTAGCGGCTTGGTGCTGGGACGCGAAGAGGAACAAGAACCGAGGCAACGTGGACGGGGAGGCGCAGGAATTGGGAGAATGGATGAGGAGAGCCTGCGACGCCTCCATGCCGCGAACCAGCGCCGGGTCTAGGCGCGATAACAGCAGCGTCTACTGGTGGTCGCGGGAGATCGCGGACCTGCGAGACGACTGCCACAGAGCCCGCAGGCTGCTCGCCAGGGCGAGAAGAAGAGGGCGGAACCGCAACGAAGAGGAGATCCTCGAGAGGTACAGGGCCCACAGAGAAGCCAGAATGGCCCTGCAAAGGGCCATAAAGGAAGCGAAAGAGGCGTCGTGGAAACGGCTGTTGGAATCCGTGGAATCCGATCCATGGGGAAGACCGTACAAGACGGTGCTGAAGAAACTCAGGCCGGCGGCTCCCCCGATAACCGAGAACATGGATCGGGAACTACTAGCACGGGTGATCGACGCGCTGTTCCCACGACCGGAAGAAGAAGGAGGCGAAGAGGAGGAAGACTCCCCGAGGCGCCGCGAGGATACGGAACAGGCCCCCCCGGAGGAGAGGGGATGCACTCGGAGCGGCGGCGGCGGACCGGCGACGGATCAACCCGGAGCGCACATAACGAGGGAGGAACTGGAAGCAGCCACCAAGAAGATGGCTGCCAAGGACGTGGCGCCGGGGCCGGACGGAATCCCCGGGCGGGTGTGGGCGGAGACCATGGACATCATGGCCCCCCGCCTGCTGCATCTGTACAACAGATGCCTGAGGGAAGGCGCATACCCCCGGGCGTGGAAGGTGGCGAGGCTGGTGCTGCTGAGGAAGGAGGGTCGACCGCCGGAGTCCCCATCGGCGTACAGGCCGATATGCCTCCTGGACGAGGTGGGCAAGCTCTTCGAGAGAGTAATCGCCTCCCGTCTGGGGGCGCACATGGAGTCCAGGGTACCAGGCTGGCACGACAACCAGTTCGGGTTCCGTCGCGGGAGGTCCACCATCGACGCGATCCGCAGATTGAGAGAGGGGGTGGAGAGAGTGGTGGCTCGAGAAGGGATCGCGATAGCGGTCTCCCTGGACATCACCAACGCCTTCAACTCGATCCCGTGGAGCAAGATCAGAGAGGCCCTGCGATTCTTCGAGGTTCCGGGGTACCTCCGGAGGATAATCGGGGCATACCTCCGGGAGAGGTGGATAACGTACAGATCCACGGAGGGAGAGGAGAGAAGAGCGGTGGAGCGCGGGGTGCCGCAGGGCTCGGTCCTGGGACCGATGCTGTGGATAACCGCCTACGACTACGTGCTCCGCACTCCGATGCCCAGAGGCACGGGACTGATCTGCTACGCGGACGACACCCTGGTCGTGGCAGGAGGGCGCTGGTGGTACGAGACGGCGGAGGCTGCCACGGAGGCCACCCGGCGAGCGGCGGGGGCCATCGGAGAACTGGGGCTGAAGGTCGCCGCGGCCAAGACGGAGGCGCTCGGGTTCTACGACGGAAGACGCAGAGGACCGCCCCCGGATGGACTGACGATCGACGTGGACGGGGTAGGGGTCCGGGTGGGGAGCCAACTGAGGTACCTCGGCCTCATCATCGACGACCAATGGTCGTTCGAGCCCCACTTCGAGAGCCTCGCCCCAAAGGTGGCGGCGGCGGCCAACGCCCTGTGCGGCATCCTGCCGAACATCGGAGGCGCCGGGAGAGCGGTGCGCAGGCTGTACGACGGGGTGGTCAGAGCCCGAGCGATGTACGGTGCGCCCATCTGGGCGAGGGATCTGGCCGCGAGCAGGCGAAGTCAGGCACTCCTGCGGGCGGTTCAACGCACCACCGCTCTGAGGATAGCGAGAGGGTACAGGACGGTGTCGCACGCGTCCGCGACCGTCCTGGCGGCATCCCCTCCATACGCGTTGCAAGCCCTGGCCCTTCAAAAGGTGTACGGAGCCACGAGGGTCAGGGACGGGGATCGAGACGAAGACGCTCCGCAGGTGAGGAAGGAGAAAGAAGAGGAGACATGGGAGAGGTGGCGGCTCCTACTGGAGAAGGAGGCGAGGAAGACGTCCCACCGCGCGGTAGACGCGGTCCTGCCCGTCTGGGACAGGTGGAAGGAAGCGCGGGGCGTTCCGCTGACCTACAGGCTGACCCAGGTGCTCACCGGGCACGGAGTGTTCGGGGAGTTCCTGAAGAAGATTCGGAAGGAGGTGACCAACATCTGTCACCACTGCGGGGAGGCGGAGGACAACGCCCAGCACACTCTGCAGCACTGCCCCGCGTGGGCCATGCAGAGACACACCCTGACGGTGAAGATCGGGGACGACCTGTCCCCGAGGAGGATCGTGGAGGCGCTGCTACGTAGCCGGTCGGACTACGAGGCAGTGAGGGACTTTTGCGAGCAAATCATGCTCGCGAAGGAGCGGGCGGAGCGGCTCAGGGTCCGAGCCGAGCACCCGGCAAGGATACGACGCGAGAGAAGTGGGCGCAACGGGGGGAGGCCGCCATCTCCCCCAACGGATACGGAAACAACAAGAGGAAGATGACCCCGGGGTTGGCTGCCCCGGGAGTCACAGCGAAGCATCCCCTCCGCACTAGGAGGGAAGACGATGAGAGGAGGGCTTACAGGAGATTTTCAACCGTGATACCCCTGGGCCCTCTTCTTCCCTGTGCGTACGAGCAGCCACGTGGTGGTTTTAGTCGGTAAGAGTCCGACACTACCCGACTCCCATTGGGGGAAGGGTGTCCATGAGGATTTCCCCACGTAAAAAAAAAAAAAAAAAAAAAAAGGTTGGGGTTAGGTTGGGGTTAGGTTGGGGTTAGGTTGGGGTTAGGTTGGGGTTAGGTTGGGGTTAGGTTGGGGTTAGGTTGGGGTTAGGTTGGGGTTAGGTTGGGGTTAGGTTGGGGTTAGGTTGGGGTTAGGTTGGGGTTAGGTTGGGGTTAGGTTGGGGTTAGGTTGGGGTTAGGTTGGGGTTAGGTTGGGGTTAGGTTGGGGTTAGGTTGGGGTTAGGTTGGGGTTAGGTTGGGGTTAGGTTGGGGTTAGGTTGGGGTTAGGTTGGGGTTAGGTTGGGGTTAGGTTGGGGTTAGGTTGGGGTTAGGTTGGGGTTAGGTTGGGGTTAGGTTGGGGTTAGGTTGGGGTTAGGTTGGGGTTAGGTTGGGGTTAGGTTGGGGTTAGGTTGGGGTTAGGTTGGGGTTAGGTTGGGGTTAGGTTGGGGTTAGGTTGGGGTTAGGTTGGGGTTAGGTTGGGGTTAGGTTGGGGTTAGGTTGGGGTTAGGTTGGGGTTAGGTTGGGGTTAGGTTGGGGTTAGGTTGGGGTTAGGTTGGGGTTAGGTTGGGGTTAGGTTGGGGTTAGGTTGGGGTTTGGGTGGGGGTTAGGTTGGGGTTAGGTTGGGGTTAGGTTGGGGTTAGGTTGGGGTTAGGTTGGGGTTAGGTTGGGGTTAGGTTGGGGTTAGGTTGGGGTTAGGTTGGGGTTAGGTTGGGGTTAGGTTGGGGTTAGGTTGGGGTTAGGTTGGGGTTAGGTTGGGGTTAGGTTGGGGTTAGGTTGGGGTTAGGTTGGGGTTAGGTTGGGGTTAGGTTGGGGTTAGGTTGGGGTTAGGTTGGGGTTAGGTTGGGGTTAGGTTGGGGTTAGGTTGGGGTTAGGTTGGGGTTAGGTTGGGGTTAGGTTGGGGTTAGGTTGGGGTTAGGTTGGGGTTAGGTTGGGGTTAGGTTGGGGTTAGGTTGGGGTTAGGTTGGGGTTAGGTTGGGGTTAGGTTGGGGTTAGGTTGGGGTTAGGTTGGGGTTAGGTTGGGGTTAGGTTGGGGTTTGGGTGGGGGTTAGGTTGGGGTTAGGTTGGGGTTAGGTTGGGGTTAGGTTGGGGTTAGGTTGGGGTTAGGTTGGGGTTAGGTTGGGGTTAGGTTGGGGTTAGGTTGGGGTTAGGTTGGGGTTAGGTTGGGGTTAGGTTGGGGTTAGGTTGGGGTTAGGTTGGGGTTAGGTTGGGGTTAGGTTGGGGTTAGGTTGGGGTTAGGTTGGGGTTAGGTTGGGGTTAGGTTGGGGTTAGGTTGGGGTTAGGTTGGGGTTAGGTTGGGGTTAGGTTGGGGTTAGGTTGGGGTTAGGTTGGGGTTAGGTTGGGGTTAGGTTGGGGTTAGGTTGGGGTTAGGTTGGGGTTAGGTTGGGGTTAGGTTGGGGTTAGGTTGGGGTTAGGTTGGGGTTAGGTTGGGGTTAGGTTGGGGTTAGGTTGGGGTTAGGTTGGGGTTAGGTTGGGGTTAGGTTGGGGTTAGGTTGGGGTTAGGTTGGGGTTAGGTTGGGGTTAGGTTGGGGTTAGGTTGGGGTTAGGTTGGGGTTAGGTTGGGGTTAGGTTGGGGTTAGGTTGGGGTTAGGTTGGGGTTAGGTTGGGGTTAGGTTGGGGTTAGGTTGGGGTTGGTTGGGGTTAGGTTGGGGTTAGGTTGGGGTTAGGTTGGGGTTAGGTTGGGGTTAGGTTGGGGTTAGGTTGGGGTTAGGTTGGGGTTAGGTTGGGGTTAGGTTGGGGGTTAGGTTGGGGTTAGGTTGGGGTTAGGTTGGGGTTTGGTTGGGGTTAGGTTGGGGTTAGGTTGGGGTTAGGTTGGGGTTAGGTTGGGGTTTGGGTGGGGGTTGGGTTGGGGTTAGGTTGGGGTTAGGTTGGGGTTAGGTTGGGGTTAGGTTGGGGTTAGGTTGGGGTTAGGTTGGGGTTAGGTTGGGGTTAGGTTGGGGTTAGGTTGGGGTTAGGTTGGGGTTAGGTTGGGGTTAGGTTGGGGTTAGGTTGGGGTTAGGTTGGGGTTAGGTTGGGGTTAGGTTGGGGTTAGGTTGGGGTTAGGTTGGGGTTAGGTTGGGGTTAGGTTGGGGTTAGGTTGGGGTTAGGTTGGGGTTAGGTTGGGGTTAGGTTGGGGTTAGGTTGGGGTTAGGTTGGGGTTAGGTTGGGGTTAGGTTGGGGTTAGGTTGGGGTTAGGTTGGGGTTAGGTTGGGGTTAGGTTGGGGTTAGGTTGGGTTAGGTTGGGGTTAGGTTGGGGTTAGGTTGGGGTTAGGTTGGGGTTAGGTTGGGGTTAGGTTGGGGTTAGGTTGGGGTTAGGTTGGGGTTAGGTTGGGGTTAGGTTGGGGTTAGGTTGGGGTTAGGTTGGGGTTAGGTTGGGGTTAGGTTGGGGTTAGGTTGGGGTTAGGTTGGGGTTAGGTTGGGGTTAGGTTGGGGTTAGGTTGGGGTTAGGTTGGGGTTAGGTTGGGGTTAGGTTGGGGTTAGGTTGGGGTTAGGTTGGGGTTAGGTTGGGGTTAGGTTGGGGTTAGGTTGGGGTTAGGTTGGGGTTAGGTTGGGGTTAGGTTGGGGTTAGGTTGGGGTTAGGTTGGGGTTAGGTTGGGGTTAGGTTGGGGTTAGGTTGGGGTTAGGTTGGGGTTAGGTTGGGGTTAGGTTGGGGTTAGGTTGGGGTTAGGTTGGGGTTAGGTTGGGGTTAGGTTGGGGTTAGGTTGGGGTTAGGTTGGGGGTTAGGTTGGGGTTAGGTTGGGTTAGGTTGGGGTTAGGTTGGGGTTAGGTTGGGGTTAGGTTGGGGTTAGGTTGGGGTTAGGTTGGGGTTAGGTTGGGGTTAGGTTGGGGTTAGGTTGGGGGTTGGGTTAGGTTGGGGTTAGGTTGGGGTTTGGGTGGGGGTTGGGTTGGGGTTAGGTTGGGGTTAGGTTGGGGTTAGGTTGGGGTTAGGTTGGGGTTAGGTTGGGGTTAGGTTGGGGTTAGGTTGGGGTTAGGTTGGGGTTAGGTTGGGGTTAGGTTGGGGTTAGGTTGGGGTTAGGTTGGGGTTAGGTTGGGGTTAGGTTGGGGTTAGGTTGGGGTTAGGTTGGGGTTAGGTTGGGGTTAGGTTGGGGTTAGGTTGGGGTTAGGTTGGGGTTAGGTTGGGGGTTAGGTTGGGGTTAGGTTGGGGTTAGGTTGGGGTTAGGTTGGGGTTAGGTTGGGTTAGGGGGTTAGGTTGGGGTTAGGTTGGGGTTAGGTTGGGGTTAGGTTGGGGTTAGGTTGGGGTTAGGTTGGGGTTAGGTTGGGGTTAGGTTGGGGTGGGGTTGGGTTGGGGTTAGGTTGGGGTTAGGTTGGGGGGGGTTAGGTTGGGGTGGGGTTGGGTTGGGGTTAGGTTGGGGTTAGGTTGGGGTTAGGTTGGGGTTAGGTTGGGGTTAGGTTGGGGTTAGGTTGGGGTTAGGTTGGGGGGTTAGGTTGGGGTTAGGTTGGTAGGTTGGGTTAGGTTGGGGTTAGGTTGGGGTTAGGTTGGGGTTAGGTTGGGGTTAGGTTGGGGTTAGGTTGGGGTGGGGGTTGGGTGGGGGTTAGGTTGGGGTTAGGTTGGGGTTAGGTTGGGGTTAGGTTGGGGTTAGGTTGGGGTTAGGTTGGGGTTAGGTTGGGGTTAGGTTGGGGTTAGGTTGGGGTTAGGTTGGGGTTAGGTTGGGGTTAGGTTGGGGTTAGGTTGGGGTTAGGTTGGGTTAGGTTGGGGTTAGGTTGGGGTTGGGTTAGGTTGGGGTTAGGTTGGGGTTAGGTTGGGGTTAGGTTGGGGTTAGGTTGGGGTTAGGTTGGGGTTAGGTTGGGGTTAGGTTGGGGTTAGGTTGGGGTTAGGTTGGGTTAGGTTGGGGTTAGGTTGGGGTTAGGTTGGGGTTAGGTTGGGGTTAGGTTGGGGTTAGGTTGGGGTTAGGTTGGGGTTAGGTTGGGGTTAGGTTGGGGTTAGGTTGGGGTTAGGTTGGGGTTAGGTTGGGGTTAGGTTGGGGTTAGGTTGGGGTTAGGTTGGGGTTAGGTTGGGGTTAGGTTGGGGTTAGGTTGGGGTTAGGTTGGGGTTAGGTTGGGGTTAGGTTGGGTTAGGTTGGGGTTAGGTTGGGGTTAGGTTGGGGTTAGGTTGGGGTTAGGTTGGGGTTAGGTTGGGGTTAGGTTGGGGTTAGGTTGGGGTTAGGTTGGGGTTAGGTTGGGGTTAGGTTGGGGTTAGGTTGGGGTTAGGTTGGGGTTAGGTTGGGGTTAGGTTGGGGTTAGGTTGGGGTTAGGTTGGGGTTAGGTTGGGGTTAGGTTGGGGTTAGGTTGGGGTTAGGTTGGGGTTAGGTTGGGGTTAGGTTGGGGTTAGGTTGGGGTTAGGTTGGGGTTAGGTTGGGGTTAGGTTGGGGTTAGGTTGGGGTTAGGTTGGGGTTAGGTTGGGGTTAGGTTGGGGTTAGGTTGGGGTTAGGTTGGGGTTAGGTTGGGGTTAGGTTGGGGTTAGGTTGGGGTTAGGTTGGGGTTAGGTTGGGGTTAGGTTGGGGTTAGGTTGGGGTTAGGTTGGGGTTAGGTTGGGGTTAGGTTGGGGTTAGGTTGGGGTTAGGTTGGGGTTAGGTTGGGGTTAGGTTGGGGTTAGGTTGGGGTTAGGTTGGGGTTAGGTTGGGGTTAGGTTGGGGTTAGGTTGGGGTTAGGTTGGGGTTAGGTTGGGGTTAGGTTGGGGTTAGGTTGGGGTTAGGTTGGGGTTAGGTTGGGGTTTGGGTGGGGGTTAGGTTGGGGTTAGGTTGGGGTTAGGTTGGGGTTAGGTTGGGGTTAGGTTGGGGTTAGGTTGGGGTTAGGTTGGGGTTAGGTTGGGGTTAGGTTGGGGTTAGGTTGGGGTTAGGTTGGGGTTAGGTTGGGGTTAGGTTGGGGTTAGGTTGGGGTTAGGTTGGGGTTAGGTTGGGGTTAGGTTGGGGTTAGGTTGGGGTTAGGTTGGGGTTAGGTTGGGGTTAGGTTGGGGTTAGGTTGGGGTTAGGTTGGGTTAGGTTGGGGTTAGGTTGGGGTTAGGTTGGGGTTAGGTTGGGGTTAGGTTGGGGTTAGGTTGGGTTAGGTTGGGGTTAGGTTGGGGTTAGGTTGGGGTTAGGTTGGGGTTAGGTTGGGGTTAGGTTGGGGTTAGGTTGGGGTTAGGTTGGGGTTAGGTTGGGGTTAGGTTGGGTTAGGTTGGGTTAGGTTGGGGTTAGGTTGGGGTTAGGTTGGGGTTAGGTTGGGGTTAGGTTGGGGTTAGGTTGGGGTTAGGTTGGGGTTAGGTTGGGGTTAGGTTGGGGTTAGGTTGGGGTTAGGTTGGGGTTAGGTTGGGGTTAGGTTGGGGTTAGGTTGGGGTTAGGTTGGGGTTAGGTTGGGGTTAGGTTGGGGTTAGGTTGGGGTTGGGTTGGGGTTAGGTTGGGGTTAGGTTGGGGTTAGGTTGGGGTTAGGTTGGGGTTAGGTTGGGGTTAGGTTGGGGTTAGGTTGGGGTTAGGTTGGGGTTAGGTTGGGGTTAGGTTGGGGTTAGGTTGGGGTTAGGTTGGGGTTAGGTTGGGGTTAGGTTGGGGTTAGGTTGGGGTTAGGTTGGGGTTAGGTTGGGGTTAGGTTGGGGTTAGGTTGGGGTTAGGTTGGGGTTAGGTTGGGGTTAGGTTGGGGTTAGGTTGGGGTTAGGTTGGGGTTAGGTTGGGGTTAGGTTGGGGTTAGGTTGGGGTTAGGTTGGGGTTAGGTTGGGGTTAGGTTGGGGTTAGGTTGGGGTTAGGTTGGGGTTAGGTTGGGGTTAGGTTGGGGTTAGGTTGGGGTTAGGTTGGGGTTAGGTTGGGGTTAGGTTGGGGTTAGGTTGGGGTTAGGTTGGGGTTAGGTTGGGGTTAGGTTGGGGTTAGGTTGGGGTTAGGTTGGGGTTAGGTTGGGGTTAGGTTGGGGTTAGGTTGGGGTTAGGTTGGGGTTAGGTTGGGGTTAGGTTGGGGTTAGGTTGGGGTTAGGTTGGGGTTAGGTTGGGGTTAGGTTGGGGTTAGGTTGGGTTAGGTTGGGGTTAGGTTGGGGTTAGGTTGGGGTTAGGTTGGGGTTAGGTTGGGGTTAGGTTGGGGTTTAGGTGGGGTTAGGTTGGGGTTAGGTTGGGGTTAGGTTGGGGTTAGGTTGGGGTTAGGTTAGGTTGGGTTAGGTTGGGGTTAGGTTGGGGTTAGGTTGGGGTTAGGTTGGTGGGGTTAGGTTGGGGTTTGGGTGGGGGTTAGGTTGGGGTTAGGTTGGGGTTAGTGGGTTAGGTTGGGGTTAGGTTGGGGTTAGGTTGGGGTTAGGTTGGGGTTAGGTTGGGGTTAGGTTGGGGGGTTAGGTTGGGGGTTAGGTTGGGGTTAGGTTGGGGTTAGGTTGGGGTTAGGTTGGGGTTAGGTTGGGGTTAGGTTGGGGTTAGGTTGGGGTTAGGTTGGGGTTAGGTTGGGGTTAGGTTGGGGTTAGGTTGGGGTTAGGTTGGGGTTAGGTTGGGGTGGGGTTGGGGTGGGGTTGGGGTGGGGTTGGGGTTAGGTTGGGGTTAGGTTGGGGTTAGGTTGGGTTAGGTTGGGGTTAGGTTGGGGTTAGGTTGGGGTTAGGTTGGGGTTAGGTTGGGGTTAGGTTGGGGTTAGGTTGGGTTAGGTTGGGTAGGTTGGGGTTAGGTTGGGGTTAGGTTGGGGTTAGGTTGGGGTTAGGTTGGGTTAGGTTGGGGTTAGGTTGGGTTAGGTTGGGGTTAGGTTGGGGTTAGGTTGGGGTTAGGTTGGGGTTAGGTTGGGGTTAGGTTGGGGTTAGGTTGGGGTTAGGTTGGGGTTAGGTTGGGGTTAGGTTGGGGTTAGGTTGGGGTTAGGTTGGGGTTAGGTTGGGGTTAGGTTGGGTTAGGTTGGGGTTAGGTTGGGGTTAGGTTGGGGTTAGGTTGGGGTTAGGTTGGGGTTAGGTTGGGGTTAGGTTGGGGTTAGGTTGGGGTTAGGTTGGGTTAGGTTGGGGTTAGGTTGGGGTTAGGTTGGGGTTAGGTTGGGGTTAGGTTGGGGTTAGGTTGGGGGTTGGGTGGGGTTGGGTTAGGTTGGGGTTAGGTTGGGGTTAGGTTGGGGTTAGGTTGGGGTTAGGTTGGGGTTAGGTTGGGGTTAGGTTGGGTTAGGTTGGGGTTAGGTTGGGGTTAGGTTGGGGTTAGGTTGGGGTTAGGTTGGGGTTAGGTTGGGGTTAGGTTGGGTTAGGTTGGGGTTAGGTTGGGGTTAGGTTGGGGGTTAGGTTGGGGTTAGGTTGGGGTTAGGTTGGGGTTAGGTTGGGGTTAGGTTGGGGTTAGGTTGGGGTTAGGTTGGGGTTAGGTTGGGGTTAGGTTGGGGTTAGGTTGGGGTTAGGTTGGGGTTAGGTTGGGGTTAGGTTGGGGGTTAGGTTGGGTTAGGTTGGGGTTAGGTTGGGGTTAGGTTGGGTTAGGTTGGGTTAGGTTGGGGTTAGGTTGGGGTTAGGTTGGGGTTAGGTTGGGGTTAGGTTGGGGTTAGGTTGGGTTAGGTTGGGGTTAGGTTGGGGTTAGGTTGGGTTAGGTTGGGGTTAGGTTGGGGTTAGGTTGGGTTAGGTTGGGGTTAGGTTGGGGTTAGGTTGGGGTAGGTTGGGGTTAGGTTGGGTTAGGTTGGGGTTAGGTTGGGGTTAGGTTGGGGTTAGGTTGGGGTTAGGTTGGGGTTAGGTTGGGGTTAGGTTGGGGTTAGGTTGGGGTTAGGTTGGGGTTAGGTTGGGGTTAGGTTGGGGTTAGGTTGGGT